>NW_025214734.1:0-1654 GCF_004010195.1 Chiloscyllium plagiosum | reverse complement strand
CTAACCACTGTGCCACCGTGCCGCCCACAACACATCAGCCACAACACATCAGCATGGCACATTTCTGACTCACTCAATAAATTTCACGACTTCAAAACTGCAATTTGACGGTCACCAACACCTTACATTGTAGTGATGCTGCCAGGCCACTTTGCACCTACCTGGATGATCACAGCATCTTTGTTTTGCCTTTTTTTTTGTACATTGTCACCCCATTCAGAATTTACAGCCTCATGATATCTGTGTTTGTGGCTTGCCTTTTAGTGCAGACACAAAGCCAGGCAGCTTGTCATCTTATCTGTCAAGGGGTGGACAATTTTCTGATTGGCATCATGCTACTTTAACATCATATCTGTACCATGTGCCAGCAATTTATTTGGAATAAAAATGAATGTGCTTCAAACAAATAGACATGTCTCCAAGTCTAAGGAAAGTAGTCCTCAGTCAAGTCTGTTTGAAGGTGGTGAAGGTTCTGTTGTCAGGCAGGGAGGGTCACCACAGTCAGTGAAAAGCATTGTCCAATCTCACCCCAGAAGTTTGGATATGATCAGTTGGGGTATTCAGAGTCAGTTGCTCCATAGCATTACAGTCTAGGGAGTTGAGTCACTAACAGTCTCACAATTCCAGTGTGACCAGCCCAGGGAGCTGCAGTAAAACAGCTGCAAATCTGCATAGAGATGAGTCAGGTGTCTAGTCAGTCATTGGTCTGGATTGTCCTTCCAATTTGGTTGGAGGAGTGGCCCATGGTCACTCTCCAGTTAGTAGATCTGGAAATTGAGAGTCAAGGGGGGATTTTGAGGGGCCATAACAATGGAGGGCAAGTTGGGCAGTCAATTGTGGGACCAGCTTGCTGGGATGCAAAGGGGCAATAGTAATGAAGGGGACAACTCAACATATAAGGGTTGGAGATCATTGAATGCTGGTAGTCACAGGATATGGGGGGGTCAACAACAGTCATCACTACCCTTGCCTCAATGGGAGATTAATGAATAATGATTGTAGAACTAAGCTGTAGTTTTAGGGCTGAGGGGTGCAGTGGGAAGATGAAGACTGAAATAAAAGTGTGGGATTGTATGGATGATGAACTAATGGGGTTGACAGGAAGTGTAAGGCAGAAAGAAACATGTACGTTGTGTGAGGTCACCTCGATTGAAAGGCTGAGCCTGCAAAGAACATTGTCTGTTGCCTTCAGACCCCATCTGAATCACAAATAGATAATGGAAGTGTTTGATGGCTAACAACATACCAGGATTGGGTAAGGTATGTTTTTCTATTTCTACAATTTGCTTCCACTTGCAAGTGATGTGAAGCCCTTCAAGGGGCAGTTGCTCTAAACAGGCATTTAGAACAGAATAAAGACACTTGTAATCACACAATTCTGCCTGTGAATCCCATGCAGTGGCCATCTATGTTGAATACTAATCCTGGCCATATATAATCTTCACCATGCATTGTTATTACAAGTTAATCATTGTAAGTCTGTGTGAAGCAGCAATAGTCAAAGTTTCACCTGCATGCCACAATCCAAGACCTTAAAGGCTGCACGTGGGCAGCTTTCCTGTCAGATTGCACAGTAAATATTTGACAACATGCTGTTATATGCAATGCTGCCTTTCTTGGGTGATGTGTGGAGTGGTGAGACAAGGTTCTAGTC
>NW_025214733.1:0-50000 GCF_004010195.1 Chiloscyllium plagiosum | reverse complement strand
CTCCTGCCTCACTGAATTTATCTCCTCACATCTTGACACCGTCCTGATCCCCCTTCATCCAGGAACTCCCCACATACTTACGAACACCACCCACACCCTCCGCCGACGCCTCATCTTCACCATAGACATCCAGTCCCTCTACTTGTCTATCCAGGCCTCCACGCTCCCAGTTTCTTCCTCTCCTGCCGACGCAACCAGTACCCCTCCACCAACACGCTTATTTGATTGGTGGAACTGGTCCTCACCCTCAACAACTTGTCCTTCGAATGCTCCCACTTCCTTCAGACCAAATGGATAGCTATGGGCACTCGCATAGGTCCTAGCTATGCCTGCCTCTTCAGATACATGGAACCTCCATCTTCTGAAGTTGCATCATCTCCCACCTTTTCCTCCACTACATTGATGACTGTATTGGCACCACCTCATGCTCCCACAAGGAGGTTAAGCAGTTTATCAACTTCACGAACACCTTCCACCCTGACCTCAAGTTTACTTGGACACCTTCCTCCCCTTCCTGGACCTTTCCGTCTCCATCTCGGTGACCAACTCAACACAGACATCTATTTCAAACCCACCAACTCCCACAGCTACCTGGACTACATTTCTGCCCTCCCCCTCTCCTGTAAAAACATTTTTTTTCTCTCAATTCCTTTGCATCTGCCATATCTGCTCCCACGAGGAGTAATTCCACTATTTCAAGGACCATAATTTCCCTTCCCACGTGATCAATGCTCTCCAGCGCATCTCCTCCACTTTCCACACCTCCACCCTTGAACCAACCGCAACAAGAATAGAACCACCTAGTCCCCACCATCCACCTCACTAATCTCCAGATACAGTGCTTATCCTCTACCATTTCCACCACCTACAATCAGACCCCACCACCAGTGATATATTTCCCTCCTCACCCCTATCTGCATTCCACAGACCATTCCCTCCGCGACTCCCTCATTAGGTCCACATCCCCCACCAACCCTCCCTCCACTCCCGGCACCTTCTCTTACTGCTGTAAGGGGTGTAAAACCTGCACCCATACCTTCTCTCCCCCCCCGCCCCCAACTTCGTCCAAGACCCCAAAGGATCCTTCCACACCCAGCAGAGATTTTCCTGCACATCCAAACACCTCATCTATTGTGTCTGTTGCTCTCAAAGTGGTTTCCTCTACACTGGGGAGACAGGACGCCAACTCACAGAACATTTCAGGGAACGCCTCTGGGACTCACGCACCAAGCAATCCCACCACCCTGTGGCTGACCACTTTAACTCCCACTCCACTCCGCCAAGCACATGCGAGTCCTAGGCCTTCTCCACTGCCACATCCAAGCCACCCAACGACTGGAGGAAGAATGCCTCATCTTCTGCCTTGGGACCCTCCAACAACATGGTATCAACATCAACTTCACCAGTTTCCTCATCTCTCCCTCTCCACCTCATCCCAGAGCCAACCCTCCAACTCAGCACTGTCCTACCTGTCCATCTTTCTTCCCACCTATCCGCTTCACCCTCCCTTCCAACCTGCATCTACCTATTGCCTTCCCAGCTACCTTCCCCCAACCTGACCCTCCTATTTATCTCTCCGTCCCTCCAACCTCCATATTCCTGATGAAGGGTTTATGCCCAAAACGTCGACTCTCCTGCTCCTTGGATGCAGCCTGACCTGCTGTGTTTTCCCAGCACTTACAGAATACCAAATGGCCTGGACAGAGTGGAGTGGATTTTGAGAAAGTGTTTCCATTTGGTAGGAGAGTCTAACATCCAAGAGCACAGCCTGAGAGTAAAGGGAAGACCTTTTAGAACAGAGATCAGGAGAAACTTCTTCAGCCAGAGTGTGGTGAATCTATGGAATTCATTGCCACAGAAGACTGTGGAGGCCAGGTCATTGAGCACATTTAAGACTGAGAATACATAGGTTCTGGAGTATCAAAGGTTACAGGGAGAAAGCTGGAGAATGGGGTTGACTGTTATCAGCCATGATTGAATGGTGGAGCAGACTCAATGGGCTGAATGACCTAATTTCTGCTCCAATGTCTTTTGGTCTTATCTATGCCCCTCATAATTTTATAAACCTCTATAAAAGGTCACTCAACTTCCTACTCTCCAGTGACAGAAATCCCAACCTATTCAGCATCTCTTTATAACTCAAACCCTCCATTCCCAGCAACATCCTGGTAAGTCTTTTCTGAACCCTATCCAATTTAATAATATCCTTCATAAAATAAAGCAACCAGAACTGCACACAGTACTCCAGATAAGGTTTCGCCAATAACCTTTACAACCTCAACATGATGTCCCAACTCCTATACTCAAAATAGTCTGAGCAAAGACAAGTGTACTAAACACCTTAATTACCCTGTCAACCTTTGAATTTCAAAGAATTGTGTACCTGAACCGCTAAGTCTCTTGGTTCTAGGGCTCTATCAATAATTGTATGAATCCTGCCCTTGTTTGTTTTACCAAAATTCAACACCTCGCAATTATCCAAATTAAACTCCATCTATCACCACTCAGCTCATTCACCCAATTCATCAAGAGCTCTTTGTAATATTTGGTAATCTTTTTCACAGTCCTCTGCACCTCCAAATTTTGGTATCATCTGCAAACTTACTAACCATGCCACCTATATTCTCTTTCAAATCATTTATAAAAATGACAAACAAAAGTGGATCCATACCAATCCCCGTGGAACACTCCTGGTCATAGGCTTTCAGTTTGAAAAATACGCCTCCGGCACCACCCTCTGTCTCCTACCATCAAGCCAATTATGTATCCAATTGGCAAGCTCTCCCTGAATCCTACTTGATCTACCTTTACTAATTAGTCTACCATGTGGAACCTGGTCAAAGGCTTTACTGAAGTCCATGTGTTAAACGTCTATCACTCTGCCCTCAACAATCTTTTGCTTACTTCCTCAAACACTCAGTCAAGCTTGCGAGACATAATTTCCCTCACATAAAACCATGCTGACAATTCCTATCTCTCAGATTCAGCTCCAACAACTTACCCACCACCAATGTGAGGCTCACAGATCTATTGTTCCCAGGTTCTCCTTACAGCCTTTCTTAAATAAAGGCACATTTATAGCCACCCTCCAGTCCTCTGGCACCTCAGCTGTGGTTATAGATGATACAAACATTTCTGCTAGAGACCCCACAATTTCTTCCCTAACAATCCACAACACTCTCAAAAGACTTGATCAGGACCCAGAGATGTATCCAATTTTATGTTTTCTAAGACCTCCAACACTTCCTCTTTTGTAACTAGTGGATATATTGTACTTGTACCTTCTAGAAATCTATGTCATATTAAAGGTTATTTCAGAAAATAAAAGCTCACGGTGTCGGGGGCAACATATTGGCATGAATAGGAGATTGCTTGATTAATAGGAATGGAGAGTAGGATATCACAGGCAGTGTGCCACAAGGGTTGAACCTCAACACTTTACAATTGAAATAATTGATTCGGATGAAAAGACTGAAGGTATGGTTATTAAATTTGGTAACGACACAAAGATCAGAAAGCAGTTTGCGAAGAGAACATAAGGAGCCTATAATTAATAATTCTTTGAAAGATATTAGTCTCTAAAAAAGCTTTTTTCCTCTGACCAAGGAATTTGGGACATAGGAGCATAGTCTAAGGAAAAGGGAGAGTTCATTTAAGAATGTGATGACAACAAACATCTTCAGGCCATGGGTTGTGGATATTTGGAATGACCTGCCCAGTGGGTTATGATACTCCATTGTTGATTATAATTAAGGCTGAAATACATGTTTGGTCACTCATGGAATTAAAGGATATGGGAGGTGGGTGGAAAAGTGAAGTTGAGGGTGAAGATTGGCCATGATTGTACTGAATAGCAGAGCAAACATGAGTGGTTGTGTGACTGTTCCAATTTTGCATGTTCTTAAAACCACAACGCCAAATGAGAGATACAAACTCAATACAAAACAGCTGGCAACTTCTGGACAGTCCAGACATCTGCATTTCAGCAGACATTCAACTCAGGATCTTCTTAGCATATATAATTTGCTGACACACTTGGGAGTCCCTTTATCAACAGAATGAATGGGGAACAATGAAGGCTGCTTTCTAAAATAAAAGTATTACTCTCTAAAAGTATGAGACAGTTCATGAATTTACAAGAAAGCTGACAGGAACTAGGCACTTACCTTGGAGGCGAGGCTGGCGGTGTGTAAAAGACTTGTGTTGTTGAATAATATGGAGTCTTCATTAGGGCTTGAATGAGGTTTGGCCTGTACTGTGGGTCTACACACCACAGTGAACCCTTCCCAACAGTCTATCAAAGAGAAAATAAAAATGCAAAATATTTATTTCATAAGTTACATAAGTGACTCAGTCAATATTTGACAATTTAGACCAATAAAAAATAAATGACCAATGGCTGATGAACATGCCCTGTTAGCACAGGTCTCAGTAACTCTTCTTCAAATGTATTCTGTTTATTTATTTGCTAATTACCTCTGCTGGTTTATACCCAAACTCGTCCTCTCCTCAGACACCATTATAAAACAAAATATGACCACACACAAATTCCAAATATTAATACATTTTCATATATTTAATAAGCTCCAAAGTTGCTGTAATTATTCATAATAAATTATCTAATTAATGAAATACAGGAATGGGATTTTCCCATAAATTCAGTTTGGAAATTCTTATACATGCACAATTCCTGCTCAATATTGTACATTTCTTAACCTTTCAGCTTTTTTTGATATTTTTTGATAAGTTCTTAAGTCATGCTATTATCCTTTTGAACTGTCTCCACTGCTTTAGAGTTTATCATATGGAAATTACAACTATGCACAATACTTGCAAGTACGCCTGAACAAAAGATCTGTACAAGCTCAGATAATTTATCTGCTTTATTTGTATACACATTAGTGATTCCGAACCCAAAACCTCTTCACTCTTATCACCTCTTGCAAGCAAGGCCTCTTTCAGAGAAGCTGGTGAGTAAGCTTAGATCACGTGGGATTCAGGGAGAGCTCGCTGATTGGATACAAAATTAGCTTGAAGGTAGGAGACAGAGAATGGTAATGGACGGTTGTTTTCTAGTAAGGCAAACCACGGCAGAACTTATACAGTTAGTGGGAGGGCCCTGGGCAGTTTTGCCAAAAAGGGAAACCTAATGGGTGCAGGTACATAATTCTTTGAAAGTGGGGTTGCAGGCAGCATTTGGCATGCTTCCCTTCATTGTTCAATACCCTTTGACTGTTTACTCTTTTGTAGCCAGCTTGCTATCTATTGTAGTACCTGTTCTCTGACTCCACATGCTATGACTTTATCAAAAGACATTTGAAAATTCAACATTATTACATCTGTTGTGTCACATTCATCTACACTTTATTCCTTCAAATAGTACAATAAGGTTGGTCAAGCATGACTTCTTTTGAAATCTATAATGTTGCATTTTTGGTTTCTAGATATTTTTATATTACAGCTTTGAGGAAAAAATCCATTATCATGCCTTCAATTGGCATAAAACTTACTGTCCTATAGATTCCTGAACTTGTACCATCTTTTTTATTAGATAATATTACTATTCGTCAGGCATTATTTTCTTCTTGAATGAAGCGATATGCAAATATGATATCACTGTTTGCAGATGATATCCAAACCAGGGATTTTATCTTCACCAGATATGACTGGTTTGTCAACTCCCCATCCCAAGCTATTTATTTCAAATGTCTTTTTGGACAGAATCTGATAGGTATCTAAATGATATGGGCTATGGCAAGAAATCTCAGAGAATCACATGAGAAGTCGAGCAGGAGCAAAAACCTACATTTCCTAACAGAGTTCCAGATGTCAAAACAAGATTCTTGTTCAGGAGTGGTGAGCTACTTATTAAAAGGGAGATTTTGTTATCAGCCTAATAAACTGCAGATTTTATCTTATTAATATTCCTTCTCTTATTCTCCTACCCATCATGAAAAAAAAATGAAACCAATAAACCCTAACATGGGTGCCTGGTGATTTCAGGTCCCCAGTTATTCCCAAGGATCTCCATTCTGGACATCTAATACCAGCATGTCAGAACATGCTCTATGGGCAGTGACTGTATGTCCATGGATCTAGGCACCACTTGCAAGCCCCTCTAAATCATCATGGCACATTTCTGATCCACTTCTAGCATACCGCTGCACTATAAAACTACACCACAGGTTGCATCTGCAATTATCATTGCAATGTTGCTGCAAAGATACTATACCCACAGGGACAGACACCCAGCTCACAGCTCAGAACAGGCTGCATCTCATTGCTGTTTGCTTACTCTCATGGCTCTCACTCACTTTGAGCCCACCTGGATGCTCATCCTTACCTTGCCTTAATGTGCTTTGCCTCTCAGCCAGAGCTACCAAGCTCACAGTACTTCTGTCTTGCTTTGCCATTTGGTGTTGACACAAAGCCAGGATACTTAACATAAGCTGGGAAAAAGTGAGGACTGCAGATGCTGGAGACCAGAGTTGAAAAATGTAGTGCTGGAAAAACACAGCAGGCCAGGCAGCATCTGAGGAGCTTATGTCCGAAACGTCGATTCTCCTGCTCCTCGGATGCTGCCTGGCCTGCTGTGTTTTTCCAGCACCACATTTTTCAACTGCTTAACATGAGCACCAACAACAATCATGGCAAGGGAAACAGCCCACAGTCAGCAGGTTCCAGCACTGTTACTCCAAGACACCCTCAAATTCCAGTCCACAGACTTAGACATAATCAGTTAGCCACTTGAAACAGTCAGGATTAGGGCCCTCTCCTTCGCAATTAGGAGCCAAAAGTCAAGTAGCCCACCATTTGATTATCTCTGGTTATAAAATAAATTAAGGTATTAAGGGAGGTTTAAGTGGCTGGCACAGCTGTTAGTACTGGTGCAGGTGGGGGCAAAGTGGTGATTTGCCCCACGCAAAAGAGTAGACAGTGCAATGTCCATGCAGCATGAGTGATGTGGTTGGTTGGAGTGGTTGAGAGCAAGTGATGGAAGGTATTGCAAGCAGTCGTGAAAGTGGTAGAGTATGACCTTTGGTAGGAGCTAGGTGCAATAGGAGACAGCAGACAACAGCTGGTGGCAGTCTTGAACCAAGGTGATATCTTGACCAGCTGATTTGGTAGGTTTAAGTCCACATCCCCAAAGCATTACTAGTTCACTGACATGCTTACTGTGTCACTATCATTGTCCTCCCCACCATTATAAAAATGGATTGTGTTCAGCACACCAAAGTTAATTCAGTCTGAAACAATCCCACTATCAATTGTGTACCAGATTGGAGGTGGTAGGACAATAATTCATTTGTTGAAAGCGAAAAAAAGATGAACACACAAAGATAAAAGTGCCCAGAATGAAAGCACCAAGATCATAAGATTGGAGGGCCAACCAGTGTCAATAAAAAACGCCAATACAGCAATTTTAAATACCGCAGACATTTTCATATAGATAGAGGTTTGCAAGAAATCCGTACAACAGAACTAAACACATTTAAAAAACCAACACAGCTGGGAATGGCCAAAGATTAAACAATTTTATCAACAGGCTCCAGGCACAGCCTCTAAAGTCAGGGGCAGAGATAAGTATTTCTGTGTCGTGAGCTCCAGGTTGGTGTGTTGCCTCCCTGGTGCCAGGGTCAATGATGTCTCTGAACGGGCAGGTAGGAAGGGACGGGAGGTCCTGCAAAAGGAAATTTATGGAGTTAGGTGGAAAGTTAAAAAGCAGGACATCTCGGGTTGTAATCTAGGGAATACTATCTGTGCCACGTGCTAGTGAGGCCAGAAATAGGTACATTGTAAAGCTTAACATGTAGCTAAAGAGCTGGTGTTGGAGGGAGTGATTCAGAAATCTGGATCATTGGAATCTCTTCCAGGGCAGGTGGGACGCTGTACAAAAAGGACAGTCTGCAACTAAACTGCAGGGACACAGATATCCTTGAGAGGAGCATGGCGAGTGTCATTCAGGAGAGTTTAAACTAGTCAGGCGGAGGGTGGACACCACAGCACACGTCAGAATGTAAGAAGGCAGAGGTTAATAAGATGAACAAGGCGGGACTATAAATAGTGCCCTGAGTAAACCAGGAGGGAGAAATAATAAAAAGATGCTACAAGACAGAATAGAGTGTACAGCCAAAATTAGAGTTTTTTTAATACCAAATCATAGAGTTTAAGAAACAAATTAAATGAGCTACAGGCAGATTCAAATTGGAAACTATGATATAGTAGCCATTATGGAGACATGACCACAGGATGATCAGGACTGGGAGCTAAACATACCAGGTTATAATGTTTACAGGAGGGATAGAGAAAACAGAAGGGGTGTAACATTACTGATTAGGAACTGAATCACTTTTATGATGAGGGAGTTTGTAATGAGGGCAAAGCACCCAGTGCAGACATTATGGGTGGAACTGAGGAACTGTAAAGGAACTAAAACCACAATGGATGTCATATATAGACCATCTGGTAGCAGCTCAGAAGTGCTAGATTATATCATGTAATAAAGGCATAGTATAAATGGGGGCTTTTAATCTTAAAATAAGACTGGGAGAGACAGACAAGCACCTGCCAAAAAGGTTGTGAACTGGGGGCATAGTAGCTCTGTGGTTAGCACTGCTGCCTCATAGCACCAGGGACCCAGGTTCAAATCCAGCCTAGGGTAACGGTGCAAACTCCACACAGACAATTCTCCCAGTGTCAGCATGGGTTTCTGCCAGGTGCTCTGGTTTCCTCCCACAGTCCAAAGACGTGCAGCTTAGGTGTATTAGCTATGCTAAACTGTCTGTAGCGTCCAAGGATATGCAGGCAAAAAAAGACTTTCTAAAAAAAAAGAGAAGGCTCCCAAGTTTTGGAACATGTCCAATATTTTCCAGGATTTTGTTGATCTTGATAAACGAGAGGTGGTATTGTACATTGGGAGCTTGTTAAAAGGAGGCTTACTTTCTCAAATCCAGAGAAGGAGTCAACATTGACTGTAAGCTCAATTTCTGAATAAGCACACATACATCTTCACCAAGATAGGGTCGGTGATGTTTCTGATGGTGGGGATTGTGGTTTGCAGGTCATTGTGGACCAGATGGAGGATGGCAATGTTTTGGGCAGTAAAGAATGATCACAACCAACTTCAAGTTTGCTCTTGATTAACTTTCTCCCACAATCTTTCCGCAAATTTCCAGTCTATAACTATATTTTCATTCTTTTCCAAATCGCAATGTTTCAATGCATTTAAGAAGAGAAAGAGAAAAAAAAAAAATTGGTTTCAGATGTGGCATGTGTCAACCACTTTATGATGAAACCTAGTATTTTTACTTTCAACTATTTTACTTTAGGAAGCGCCATTTGAAACCCCAATTTCTTCCTTTAAGACCAAATAAGTAACCAAGTTACCATATGCTGCTCCAGATATCTAATAACACTCCCCTCCCCAAGTATCCAGTTTGTAAGGGATGGTAGGCTGAGATAAGCCGACCATCTTCCCATCCCTGTCGAGATGCTACAGAAAGCGAGGTTCTGGATAAAACAACTACTTTACTCACTTATTTTGGTTTAAGACTGTAGTCAATTTGAATTTTTGTTTTCGAAGAAGTACATATAAATGGATATATGTGATCAGTTAAAGATATTCTGGTCATAAATTTCATTAACATTTCTCTCATCTTGATTCCCATGAAGATTAATGCAGAGATTAAAGCCAAATACAGAAAACTCCCAGGATGATGTTGTAAGTTGTGTCACAGCTGGAATAGTTTTGTTTTCTCATTTTCTTGGCTGGTGATTTTGATTCTAAGATGTATTTCTGGAAACAGATACCTCATCTCCAGAATGTGGAAGGAGGCATTGAACAACAAGAGAACAGGGAACATCGAAATGCTTTACTATAGAAACTTTGCAGCTTAAATAAACATTATGTTCTACAGTCTTTTGCACAGTAACAGAAAACAAGCCGGTCACAAACAATTTAGCTTTAATAAGGGCAATTATTGCACCATTTCAACTCTACACAAGTCAGTATCAAATCAGAAAGAAAACACCAGAGTCCTATTGTAATACATTGCCAAATTAAACTGTTACTGGTGGTATTGACACTCAAAATTTTAAAATGGTAATCACAATCACTCTTGCTCAGTGGGATGCAACTGTTCCATTTTATCATGAGCAAATTAATCTGTCTTGGCATTACCCTGCTATAGCACAACTATTAACAAATGACAGCACAAATTGTATACAAGTCAAGTATTGTTTTATTTATTGCGATTTAACATCATAGAATGCCATTGAACCCCTACAGTGTGGAAACAGGCCCTCCGAAGAGTAACCCACCCAGATCCATTCCCCTACCCTATTACCCTACATGTAACCCTAACTAATGCACCTAACCCACACATCCCTGAACATTATGAGCAATTTGACATGGCCAATTCACCTAACCTGCACATCTTTGGACTGTAGGAGGAAACCAGAGCACCTGGAGGAAACCCACAAGACACAGGGAGAATGTGCAAATTCCACATGGACAGTTGCTTGAAGCAAGAATCAAACCAGAGTCCCTTGTGCTCTGAGGCAGCAGTCCTAATCACTGAGCCACCTTATGAAGCAACTGCAATCTAATGCAGAACGCCAAACTAACAGTTTATGAAACCTACGCTGGTTTCTAGAGTGAAATATGGACAACATATGCCAGACAAGAGGAACGTTGAACAATTTCCAGCTTAGCTGTCTCAAACACATCTATAGCATGTTTTGACATGATTTGATAACCAACTCAGATTCTGGAGTCTGCTAATTTCATCAACTATGTCACATGTACTGGCTTGGCTACATTCATAAAATGGTTGTTGACCATATCCAAAAACATTCACCACCATGAACTGGCCACTAGGTCATGACCTGCTGCACTTCAATATCTCATTACAAAGAAACCTGTAAGCAAGATACAAAGATGACGGGCACTAAGACAGACAAGTGGAGAGGGAGTTGCTGAAGTCTCTAGTTGCTGATTTAAGCACTGGAAGAGCAAAGGAGAGACAGAAAGCTCAGATGGTTGAGGAGAGAACCCAGTGCAGAGACCAAAATGACTTATTTTTCTCAATTTTTGGTTTGGAACTGGAGTTGGAGTTGAAGTTAAGAATTGAACTTTGAACAGCAGGTCGTTTTAAAAAAAAACAAAAACAGATGTCTTCTGTTAGGAACTGGGAGAATAATAGAACTTAATTACTGATTACACTGTAGATGAATTGGTACCAAGCTGATGCAATGCTCAGGGCTGGCAGTTGGTTGGATGTTGAATTGGCCAAATCAAGGGAGGACTGGTGCTAGTCAGCCAACCACAGCGAAGATTGGCTAAAAAAAAAGAAAACAAATCAAGAGAGAAACGGCTTTGACTGGTTTAGCAGGAGGCAGTGTGTTTTGGAGACTTCTGAACACAGTGCTGATTGGAGAAAGAACAAAACCAATTATCAAACTGTTGAATGTTCTGAGAAAAGATTCCTAGTCTGTAAGAAACAAGTAAATGTTACTAGATGTCTGCCAAAACTGTTCCTATTAACTGGGGTCTTTGGAATTCAAGCAAGATATACAGTTCTGCTTGCCTGCGAATAACCAAATATCCAAAGATTTCATGAACGCCGGGTACCAATTGTTGGAAACTGTTTATTGAACTGGAACATTACAGTTATTTTATTTTATTTTCTAATTTAGCCCTCAAATTTCTGTATGTAGAGGTTATGATTAAAGAATGGGCTTTAGATCATAGATATTAATTAGATTATTTTGTTCTGTGTTCTGCGAACGTTACATTATTAATAAAAAATTGTTATTTTTAAGTTTATAAACTTGGTGTCTAAGGTCTGTTATTCATAAAGTCTGATTAGGAACAATTAAATAGTTTGCAGGATCGTTGAACATTTTCATTTCACTCTGTTTTGAATCTAGTGATAGTGAGGCTGATTTTGTTTGACTTGCTATCTGTGTTATAGCATCAGAGAAAACAGGGGGCCAGTGAATTCTGCACTCTCACAGCAGTCTTCATCTGCAGCAAATATCACAGAAACTGTAATGCCAGAGGGGAGGACTCAAAATGCACTCTGTGATGTGTCAACCATTAAGGTATAATCCATCATTTCACGAAACAGAAGACTGCCAAGAAAGTTGGCAGTCCTTAATTCTACTAGTATGGTTACCTAACTGTTACATTGTAAAATTCACAAATCTAACCAACAATTGGCAAATGATTGTACACACAAACTCTTACACAGTTATACTATCAAGGTGTTTAGCCTTGCAGTTCAATTATTGTATCATGTTCAACAGTAAATACAACAGTAACGGACACAAATATGTTGCTGGAAGAAGAATTTTGTTTTTATTGACAGGGGAGAAAGTGAAATGTATTCATCACAAACAGTAGTGTTCACATGTTCCTTACATGCTTAAATAAGCTTCTGGTACTGCATTTGTGTGAAGTTGTTCTGTATGTGGCATCAATCAAGAACAAATTCTGACAAAACAGGAAGCACATGGTTTGCTTACAAGCATTAATACTCTTATCCAGTTAAGCCAGATCACAGACATGTATTATATTACCAGCAGGTCAAAAACTGATAGAGCTAAAGGAAACATTACCATGGCAACTCAAAACCAGGCCACAAAATGAAACCCATACCCGCATAGCAACTTCCTGACTACTTTGCAAATCTAACCAATTATAAAGACTCCCCCACCACCATGCTGCTGGTATTAAAAAGGAAGTAGTGTTAAAATTCAAACATCAAACACTGAATTTTTTTTTAAATAAGAAATTATTTAGTTTATATGGAGAAAATGTAAATTAAATTTGTTGATTTTTGACAATGCTGCATTTTCAGAGTGGTGAAAAACCAGGAGTCTCTACACCAAAATCTTCATATATGAGGCAAAGATACCACTTGGGTGTGGGTAGTAATGCTTGCAGTGTCTTTTCAGTTGACTTGACCAACTGGGTTGAATTATTTTATTGCATTTGTTAACTATGTAATCTGAAAAGAGATCAAATCATACAAATTGTAAGGGGAGCCCTTGTGATGCAGTAGTAATGCCCTTGCCTCTAAGCCAGGAGGCCAGGTTCAAGTTCTTCTTGCTCCGGAGGTGTCATAACCACACGGAACAAGTAGATCAGAAAATATTGATTAAGATTATAACTCAGTACAACAAAGTATCAAATGTGGCTTTCGGCTACATAAACAAAACAACCTCAGGTTTGATCTTTAATTTTTTTTATAAATTAGCTAAGCTCATAAAGAAATGATTCAATTAACCTCTCAGCAAAATAATCAGCCAAGATTGTTGCTTCTGAACATTGATTCCTAGTTGTAGTATTTTCACATCTTTATTAATGTCACCCAAAGTGACCTGGTCCTTATCATTTTGCTACTTTCTTGCAATGGCCAAAGATAAACAAAAGCTGTGGCAGAATATCATCGGACCTATGTTGCTAGATACGTAACCAAGTGAAAATATTTGCCAGCTGGAGAAGTTAAATTTAGATTATTATACAAATCATGAAAAGAAAGGCTATTTTCAGTAAGAATATTCCTGGATTGTTGTGACAAATACCATTTAGTTCTCTAATGTCATACAAGGATGGAAATCCACTCTCGACTGCCAACTGAGATAGCTCAGCAAGCCACCTAATTCATGAAAAAGTCTAAGAAGAATAAAACCAGATCTCAGCACCAGCACACAAAAGCCTAGCCCATTCGATTCTGCCAAGTCCCCTGAATTAACATCTGGGGAAACAATGCCAAAATCAGAAAACATACCCGTCCCATAGAGTAGCCGAACAATATAGTAAAGTAAAACAAAGAACTAGGGATGCTGGAAGAAGGGTCTGTTCTGAAGAAGGATCATTGGACTCAAAATGTTAACTCTATTTCCTCTCCACAGATGCTGCCAGATCTGCTGAGGTTCTCCAGCTTTTGTTTGTAAGTCCAAATTAGCAATGGTCACAGAATTTAAGCCAGTATCAATCACCGTTCTCAGTAGCAGGTTGATCCAAAGGTGGCAGCATGGTAGAATACTGTCAGCAGGGAATTGCTGTGGTAGCCTTCAACACACCCAGACACCACAAAGCCATATGGTATCATGTCAAATATAGGTAAAGGAAACCTGTTGCTGATTACCATCCACTGCCCTCCCTCAGCTAATAAATTAGAACTCCCCCATGTTAAACACCATTTGGAAAAAGTTCTTAAGGTAGCAAGGGCACAAAATGTTTTCTGGGTAGGGAGCATAAATGTTAATCACTAAGAATGGCTCAGCGGCACTAATAACTGAGCTGACAAGATGCTTAAAGAACATAACGTCAGACTGACCTCCAATAGGTCATGAGCGAACAAACTTGAGAGAGGAAAGACCTGCTTCATTGCATCTTCAACAAACATTCAAATCAACAATTTAAAAAAGGAAATGGGAGGAAATAACTTGCAGGACTACAGCATTAGAGCTGGAAAATAAGACTGATTAGCTGGTCTAGCTGACATGGATGTTTCAGCTTAAGACTGCCATACTGACTAAGTACCTGATGCACTATTTAGTTATGAGTGACCACTGCACAATTCTGTCACAAAGTCATGTCTTCACAATGAAGATACCATTCATCATATTGTGTAGCACCAGTACCATGCTAAATGGGATAGATGTGTAACAAATCCAGCCACTCAAAGCAGCTCATCCACGAGGTGCTTTGGGTCACGAGCAAACATAGAACTGTATTCTATGTTACGGTTCCATTTGAGTCAATTAACCTTTGGTAAGAAATCCCAACAACCCATAATTATCCAAAAGCTAAGATAGAAGATTTCACATTTATAAACAAAAGAAAAATTGCATCAAAAGCTAAATTAAACAATGAAGCACTATTAACAATACTATAATTTCTAAAGATTTATGCCAATTTCCCCATCTCAGGAGATGAAGCCAGTAACAGGACAAGAAATAAAAGATTACTTTAGAGGAGATCTGTAAATTGAGAAAATAGCAAAATTGTCACTAACGTGAACAGTTGCTCAAGACAGCTGCTCATCACCACTTTCTAATCAGCAGTAAGGATGGGCAATAAATGCTGACCCAGTCAGCTACACCCACATTCCAGGAACAAGTACATTTTGAAAAGCTTCTTCAGCAAAACCTGGAGTAAAGATTATGACCCAAAACATCTGACCTCCATATTGAATCTGGACAGGTTGAAAAGATAACTCAAAAAGGTGAGATTTAGCTCTTCAAGCCTAATTGCCTTACAGGACGAAAGTGAGGACTGCAGATGCTGCAGATTAGAATAGAGTGTGTGGTGCTGGAAAACCACAACAGGTCAGGCAGCATCCGAGGAGCAAGAGAGTCGAAGTTTTGGGCAAAAGACCTTCATCAGGAATGAGGCTGGGAGTCTAGGAGGTGGAGAGATAAGTGGAGGGGTGGGGCTGGGGGAGAGGTAGCTGAGAGTGAGATAGGTGGATGGAGGTGGGGGTAAAGGTGTTAGGTCAGAGGGGAGAGTGGAGCAGATAGGTGTAAGGGAGAGGGACAGGTCATGAGGCGGTGCCAAGTTGGAAGGTTGAATCTGGGATAAGGTTGTTTGCCGGGGGGGAGGGGGGAGAAAATGAGGAAACTGGTTAAGTCCACATTGCTGCCATGGGCTTGGAAGGTCCCTAGGCGGAAGATGAGGCGTTCTTCCTCCTGGTGTCGGGTGGCGATGGAGGCGAGCCCCCCCCCCAGTCCAGGAACTCCCCACATATGTTCTGGGCACCACCCATACCCTCCACCTCCACCCTGGACTCCAAAGCCTCATCTTCACCATGGACATCCGGTCCCTACACACCTCGATCCACCATGACCAGGGCCTCGAAGCCCTCAGTTTCTTCCTCTCCCAGTACCCTTCCACTGACCTTCTCATTTGTTTGGCTGAACTGGTCTTCACCCTCAATAATTTCTCCTTTGAATCCCCCCGCTTCCTCCAGACGAAAGGGGGTAGCCATGGGCACCCATATGGACAGGCACAGCTGTGGCCTCTGTCAGCTACGTGGAACAGCCCAAATTCCATAGTTACACTGGCACCATTTCCCGCCTTTTCCTCCCCTACATTGATGACGGCATTGGTGACACAAGGAGGTTGAACAGTTCATCAACTTCACCAATTCATTCCACCCAGACCTTAAATTCATCTGGGCCATCTCAGACACCTCCCTCCCCTTCCTGGACCTCTCCATCTCAGTCAATGGTGACCAACACTGACATCTACAAACCCACTGACTCCCACAGCTACCTAGACTACACCTCCTCCCATCCTGCCTCCTGTAAAAATGCTATCCCTTATTCCCAATTCCTCCACCTCATCTGCTGGAGGACCCGTTCCACCACAGAACAGACCAGATGACCTCATTCTTTAAAGACCGCAATTTCCCGTCCCACGTGGTTGATTATGCCCTCCAGGGTATATCATCCACTTCCTGCACCTGCGCCCTTGAAACCCACCCCTCCACCCGCAACAAGGACAGAACCCTCCCTGGTTCTCACCTCCTACCCCACCAGCCTCCATATACATCATATCATCCTCCACCATCTACAAATGGACCCCATATATTTCCCTCATCCGCTTTCCATAAAGACAGTTCCCTCTGCAACTCCCTAGTCAGGTCCAGGCCCCCAACCAACCCACCCTCCCCTCCCGGCACCTTCCCCTGCCACCACAGGAATTGCGAAACCTGCGCCCACACCTCTTATTCAAATAATCAAGGTTGTTCTGTATATAGCACCTTAAATATCTTAGAACATGGAGAATATACATGTCTCGAATAGGAATACTAGAGTTACCAATGTCTGCAAATGCATGCACATTACAATTTTGCAGACAAATTAACTTGTGCCTTTTACTTCAGATTCTAACTTTGTGGTAGCAGAAACAACATGAAGCAAGGTGAAAAGATCATTACAAAACAGATGATTTTTGCCTTTGTGTGGGAGTAAAATTTTACATTCTGAAGCCAGACAGGCTCAAAAAAATCTAAACATAGGAAAAGTGTAAACAAACAGAATAAAATTTTTTGACACGCTTTTAAGTTTATAAGTCACGCCTGAAATGAAGTTTTAAATAAACAGTGAATAATCACAGATAAAGAAACTTGAAAAGAAACAAAATAAAAAAGAAATCCGGCTATTTCCTACTGAGTTTTCTGACAATGAAATAACCTAACCCTCCCCAACAAGAAAAAAAAGAGATCCAGAGAACTCCTAAAGCGATTACGAATCTGCTTCTGTTGACCAAGAGAATTAGACTCAGCAGTGCTACAATTAAACAGTGGCCTGAAAACAGTGGTCTTAACCTGGGCACCATTTCCATCACTTCCAGCAGGATACCAGCAAACACGTATTACCCTCCGCTACCTTGTTAGCATTTCACAGGGACCATTCCTTCCAGAATTTTCTGATCCATTACTCTTCCACTAGTAACACCTTCCCATGCAATCAGAAGGTGCAACTCCTTCCCATTTACCTTCTCACTCCTCACTATCAAAGGCTCCAGCCACCTTCCAGGTGAAACAGTGATTTACCTGCACTTCATTCAATCTGGTCTGCAGTACTCATTGCTCACCTTTACACCGGTGAGACAAAATGTAGAGGGTCATACGGTGCTGCAATCTGGATGGTGAATCCATAATTACTAATCCATTAGAAACCAAAACCGTTGAAAATGGCTGCCATAAAAGGACAGGACAGATTTGTGGATACAAGTACTCTACTCTAGATTACTCATAAGTTTCTATATTATTTTTTTAAAATCTGTTATAGATCCATTATTTATTAATAATTTGAAAACTTTCATTCCAAAGATTATGAACTCCATCAAAACCACCAACGTCTCAGTATAATAATGTTTACACATATCAGCCACTCTCCTGGTGACTCAGAGGTTATAGTTCAACTGGTATAGAACTCCTCCTGTATCTCCTCCCCACCCAAGTGTCTATTCTTAATTTGCAACTTCAGTCAAAAGAAAACCACAACTGAACTTAGTTACATAAAAACACAAGAAATAGAAGCTCTGCATTGCCCTTGCCAAACATTGCACATAATTTCATCAGTGGAAAAACAGGTGATTTATTGGTGGTGATAATACTTCAGGATAAAAGAAAGTAGAAAAAATAGAGTTGGCCATTTGGCCTTTTGACATTACTGTGCTTATCAATACGATCAGATTGTGGCCTGAACTCCACTTTCCTGCACATCCTCCATAACAAAGAACTAACACAGCTCAACACAGGGATGGCCCTTCGGCTGACAAGCCTGCACTAGCTCAATGCCTTTGTAAACAAAAAACCATTTGCCTCTACGTTGTCTGTAGACGTCTATTCCCTCCCTGCCTAATCAAGTATCTGTTAAGATGCCTCTTAAATATTGCTTTTGTACCCGCTTCTACCAGCTCCTCTGGCAGTGCATTCTAGGCATTTACCACCATCTGTATAAAAAAACATTTGCCTCTCACATCTCACTTAAACATTTTCCTTTTTACCTCACACCTATGTCCTTTAATAACTGACATTTCTAAGCTGGGAAAAGATTCCAACTATCCATTCCTCTCAAACTTATGTAAACCTCTATCAGGTCGCCCCCTCAGCCTTTGACATTCAAGTGAAAACAAACTAAGTTTGTCCAATCTCTCCTCACAGCTAATAGCTCCCAAACCAGATAACATTCTGGTAAACCTTTTCAGTCTAATGAGAGAGCAGCCCTTTAATCTGCTAAGGCTATGGTGACACGCAAACCTTTTCTGTGCCCTCTCCAAAGCCTCCACATCTTTCTGGCGATGTGGTGACCAAAACTTTAGTTAAACCATTTGGAATGTTTGCATAAAGTTCCATACAATCACAACTTGCCAAATTTTATACTCTATGTCCTAACTGATGAAAGAAAACATGCCGTAGAGCTTCTCAACCTCCTTATCCACTCGTGTTGCCACTTTGAGGAAACTGTGGAGCTATAGATCTCTCTATATGTTAATGCTATTAAGGATTCTGCCATTTACTGTATACTTCCCTCCTGCATTACCTCACATTTGTATGGACTAAATTCCATCTCCCATATCTCCACCCAAGTCTCCGGCCTATCTATTTGCTGTTGTATCCTCTGGCAATCCTCCTCACTATCTGCTGCTGCCCCACTTTGGTGTCATCCACAAACTTACATTCTCCTCCAAAATTACTTATATTACAAGTAAGGACACCCTGGTCACAGATCTCCAGTTGGAAAACACCTTTCTAACGCTACTCAGTCTTGTGACCAACCCAGGTTTGTATCCATCTTACCAACTCGCCATGGATCACCAAGTCCACACTGACCCTCCAAAGAGTATCCCAGCCAGAACCACTCCCCTACCCTATTACCCTACATGTACCCCTGACTAATGCACCTAACCCAGACATCCCTGAACACTATGGGCAATTCAGCATGGCCAATTCATCTAACCTGCACATCTTTGGACTGTGGGAGGAAACCGGAGCACCTGGAGGAAACCCATGCAGACACGGGCAAAAGTGTGCAAACTCCACAGACAGTCGCCCAAGGCTGGAATCAAACCCGGGTCCCTGGCACTTAAGGCAACAGTGCTAACAATTGAGCCACTCCTTAAGTGACTTCACCTCCTGTAACAGCCTACAATGAGGGACCTTGTCAAAGCCCTTGCTAAAGTCCATATCAATAACATCCATCACATTACTTTCAATCATAATACTTAACCAGAGTGGATCAGAAATCTGCAGAACCCAACTATGGATATACTCTAAGATCCTGCCTTCAAATCTCTGGAAAACAGATTCCAAAAACACATGAGCCTCTGAAAATAGGAATACCTCCTTCCCAGCCTGAAATGAGAAATCTCATTTGAAACTGTGCCCATCTTGTTTCAAATTCCCTTCGTGAGTGGATGCATCTTCTCCACTCAGTTTGCTCACAATTTTCTACGTTTCCATACACAATAAATAAAGGCCTGACCTACTCAGCCTCTCATCATGACATAGCACTTACATCCAGGAATTCTGCTAGAAAACTAAAATATTTGGAAGCAGGAACTCTAGTTTAATTTCCATCAATGCTCATATTTATTAAATACAGACACAGACCAGGAATCAAATCTGAACCTTACTCTTACTAGTAAGTGTGACACCCAATTTCCAGTATTGTACACCTACTAGCTGACAGCTATTAAGTAGAAGACATGGATAACGTTGAGGCATTGAGCAACGTATGCTTACCTTGCCATGGTCTTTCTCCACCTTCCGGAAACATTTGTTCAAGGAAAGATTGTGCCTAACAGAGTTCTTCCAACCAGTAGGTGCATTGGTAAAATATGGGAAACGTTCCAATATCCAATTATAAATATCCTTAACTGGAAGGCATTTTCTGGCCGAGTGTTCAATTGCCATAAAAATAAGGCAGCTGAAAGAATATGGAGGCTTGGAGTTTAATCCGCGCTGGTCATTGTTCAGAGAATCTGAAAGAGGTGAAGACATAGAATCTTCTTCAGTGATGTCACGTGTAGGACTAACACTGCGAAGCACCTCATTACCCAGGCTGAAGTTTTTTAGGAGATTTTTATTTTCATGAAGCCAGTTCAGGTTTGTGAGCTCTTCATCATCCATTATTCCTTTGTTTGCAGAAATGGCTTTCATGCTTGTTGCACCAGCCATGTCTGGCAAACTGTCAATGGGGCAACTTGAATTCAAACTGCAAGTCTCCCCTATTCCTGGGGTCTCAGTTTTCTTCGTTGGAGACATGCCAATAACTGGACCCATTTAAGCCTCACATCTGCCAAAGAAAAATTAAGATAGTCAGAGAAAAAAAAATACACCATTCCACCTTAGATCATTTCTTTCATTGCATATCAGAATTAGTAATGCTGAATTTTATCTTGGACCAGTACTTTAGACAATCTTAAACAATACTGAAAAATGGCTGCTCTGTGGAACAGCTGGGCATGATCGTAGGACAAAATTTCTCATGGGTCAAATTTCCCAATATTCAGCTACTTGGATTGAACAGCAATACAGGTTGCTGGACAAACCTTTGACAAGTGGTAAGAACAGATTGGCAAGCTGCTGAGAACAGGTTGTCACAAGAAGGTCATAAAGCAGCTTGCTTAATTAGGACTTCACCCTTCCCTGCCTTTAATATTCATTCCCTCCACTAGCACATTGTGGCTGATGTGTGTACTGTCTGCAAGATGCACTGCAGAACTTTGAGGTTTCCACAACAGCAACCCTTAAGCCTGTGAGCACTACCACCTTGGACTACTGTCACTTAAGTTCCTTTCCCATGTGCAGTATCTGTGGAGTTTGTTTTTAATATTGCAATGGATGAATATATTCTACCAAATTCATGTATAAAATGTGTCTGCGTGGTTACCAGAAGGTGAGAGCAGCACTTGAGTGGATGCAATCTATAACCTGCGAGATTAGTCCAAATCATACCCTGATTGAAACAATCTTTGGGTCTCAAACGGCTAGAAATGAAAATGTTAATTTCTCACAGGGTGCACAATTAAGGTGTGGAATAGCCATTTACAATGTTGCAGAAGGTTGAGTTAAAAATCACAACACCAGGTTATAGTCCAACAGATTTATTTGGAAACACTAGCTTTCGAAGCACTGATTCTTCCTATTGGACTATAACCTGGTATTGTGAGATTTTTAATTTTGTCCACCCCAGTCCAACACCGGCTCCTCCAAGTCTTGGCAGAAGATGGAGACACGCAAGAAAACTGGGATGCAAATTCCAGTTTTTTTGTGAAGTGTAACAAAAATTGAGAAATATGTCACCATTTTTACTTGATTACCTTTTCTCAATTTACAAGAGTGAGAGTTTCAGAACCATTGAGAGCATGGGATATTTGGGCGGCATGGATGAATTGGACCGAAGGGTCTGTTTCCATGCTGTACGTCTCTATGACTCTAAGTTTTAAATTAGTCCTTCAGTTATTCAACCCATAAAATACTAACCGTACGTCCATTGCTCATCCTGCATTGATAAAAGCACAATTGAGTATTTACATATAATTCCATTAGTAAACTGAATTATATTTAAATCCAATGTGCTCGAATTTAATCTAATCTGATCACCATTGTGAACAAAATAAATTTAACTCAACTATTCACTAATTAGAGTGTCAAAGACCTAGGACAGTTGACGATGGGGGGGGGGGGGGGAAGAAGGGAAAATAAACAAAGAATGATCTCACTGAAGAAGGCAGGCCAAAAAAAAATCATCTCAAGCCCCCACAATTTATGTTAACTGTCCCTTGACACTCATCACAAAAATAAACTCTGAAGTTATACAGAAAATAAACAGTCAAGCTTTTCTAAATTATTTTCTATATTCTATGAAGCTGTTAACTAGGTCAGTTCAAAATATGCAGTCTTTTGTATGATACACAACTGAACAATACACTCAATCAAGATAATACCAGAGATAAAAGTGTTATTTACAGCTCTGACTGCTACCCTATTCCCTTGAGCTTTTCTATTAAAGATGTCAACCATACTGTTGAGTAGATATTTAGTTAAAATATCCAATTAGCAACACAATGCTCACCTGCTTCAGCAACTCAACAGCCAAACTTCAGGGTTTGCCCCACCCATTCCAGTACAAAGAGGGCACCAGTGATAATAAAAAAAAACAAACAATCTGATACCACAACGTTCAACTGTTGTTCCATGAATTCATTATTTGGCTTTGTAAATGCAAGGCCTGAAGTTATCAGCTCCACTAATTAGAAATTATTCTTTTCAGTTCTGAAAGTGGTGATATCCTCCTCCGTAATGCTCTTCCTTTCCCTAAGACAGTAGCCTATACTGTGCTATATTTCCCGTGGCTTCCAATACCCTCTGGTACTGTATTCAGGTTTCATTTGAACAAAACTCAATACCAACAACTTACATTATACTAAGTTTAAAATGCTAATGAATGTCCCAGAATGCTTCATAGGAACAGTTTCAAACAATTTAACACTGATCCATTTCGATTGGAACAGACAGATGGCCAAGAGCTTTGTTGAAGATATATCAATAGGTGCTCTGTGACTATTAGTATGGGGGTCATTGAGGATGAAACCTGGAAAATGTTCTCTGGTGACCAAAGCTTGTCCAGGAGACCATTCTGAACTTAAGAAATGTTATACTGTCTATCTTTTGTACCAGGGATATCCATCCCAGCCAGTAACCTGTTCCATAGATTTTATTCACTCAAGGGACGTGAATGATGATGGTTGGATCAGCATTTATTGCCCATCCTTACTTTGTCTTGAGAAGGTGGTAATAAGCAGCCTTCCTGAAATGTGCAATCCATTTGGTATAGGTACATCTATTAGAGGTGGAGTTCCAGAATTTTGATTCAGCAATATTGAAGGAATGGTGATATATTTCCAAGCAAGTGGCTTGGAAGGGATCTTTTAGATAGTGGCATTGCTACATATTTGCTGTCCTTGATTTTCTAGACTGTTGTGGTCATGGGTTTGGAAGGTACTATCTAAGCAGCCTTGGCGAATTTCTGCAGTGCATCTAGTAGATGGTATACACCAGTACTGAGCATTCGTGGTGGAAGGATTGGATGTTCGTGGATCCGGTACCAATCAAGTGGGCTGTTTTGTCCTGGGAGGAGTCCCACAATCTTTGAGGTAAAAAACCATTTCCTTCTGTCTACGGTTTGGATATTCAATCATGAATAGAGAAGGTGTTTCAGGAAGCATGTGGAATTTGTGGCTTTGTAAATATAAGTATTGTGTACATAAATCAAAGAAATCATGTCAAATCTTTACAGAAAAAGTACTGAGTGTGAGAAAGTGGGACAAATGTAAGTTGTGGTGTATTTTTGCCAATATAGACTCCAAGGGCCAAAGGGCCTCTTCAGTACTGTATGATTGGAAATGAATACTCTCCAAAAGTGCCAGAGCATGGGTTGAGTAGCTTCTTTCTGTGCTCTACTATTCAATGATTCTAAGCAGAGAAGACAATAGAGGTATTCAAAATCAAAATAACTTGTGAAAGAGCTACAGAGAAATACAAAACTTCTTCAAACAGAGTTAAGATCTGGAATGTATTACCTGAAATGGCAGTAGAATCAGATTCCCGAACATTTAGAAGGCAATTAGAAATGCATTTGACTAATTTATAGTTTACATGGAAAATGCCTGAGGAGTTGGATTGGCTAAGGGGGCGGGGAGGTGGTGGGAAGAGACAGAAGTTGGGGCTGGGGAAGGTCAAGAGCAGGGAAGTGGGGGAAGAAGGGTGGCAGCAAGCTGGAGCAGCAAAAGGCCAGAGCCAGGAGGCATTTATCATTTTGCCAAAATAAAACAAAGGGAATGGCAGGTACTGGAGTCAAGCTGAGAGGGGGAGCCAGGATTGGGAACTGCCGTTTTTGCTTGGATGGATAAATGGGGTGAAGAGTTGCCTTTTTTGCCAAGACAGCTGTCTGCCCTCTGAGGAATTCATAAACTTTCAGGGTTGACAGAAGGCTTGCATGCAGGCTTATGGAAGCTGGGCATAAAAAGCAAGGCTGGAGGTGGAGGTGGCAGAGAGCAGGAAGCTACAAGATAGACAGAAAGGAGTGGGAGAGAGCAGGAGACTGCAAAGCTGAGAACAGTTTCATTCTTGTCAACAATGGAACACTTCACTAACAGCTAGGAACATTTGAAATATTATGATTTCCCTCCAAATGAATGTGGAATCTTTAGTGCAAGGCCTATATATTCAGCAGCCATATTGGAGAAAATGTTCTGGATGATGGAATGATATCAGAAATAAAGATTTTACAAACAAGGAAAATTAGAGAAATGGGCTTATTCACCTTGTAGCAATGAAAAATCAAATTTGACCTTACTGAGGTGTTTAAAATTATGAACAATTTTGCCAGGGTTAAGAAAGATATTCTGTTTACACTATTTGGTATGTCAGTAACTAGGGGTCACAACTTCAAGACTGTCAGCAAGAGAACTGGAGTGAGATGAGGAGAAACTTCATGACTCAAGTTCTTTGGATTTGGAAAGGTGCTAGCTGGGAGAGTGTGAAGGTGGATTCCATAGGAGGTTTCAAAAGAAAGATGGATATATATTTGAAAGTAAAGATGTTAGAGGGCTATGGAAATAGAGCTCAACAATAAAACTAGCTGGGTGGCACTTTAGAGAGCTGGTATAGATACAATGGGTCAAATGGCCTCATTTGGGTCTGTAAAATTCTATGATATTGGAATGAACACAAATTTAAATCGGAGATGCAGTAAGAATAGCACATAAGAACTAGGAAAACAAGAGTAGGTAATTTAGCCCCTTAAGCCATTTGATACAATCATGGTTGATCTTGTCTCTGCCCGAACTCCACTTTCCTGCCCACTCCATAACCCTTCAACCCCTTACCAACTAAAAATCTGTCTATCGCCTCCTTAAGTTTACAAAATGTCCCGGCATCCATAGTACTGCTCAGAGGTTGTGAAATCCAAGATTGACAACCTTTGAAGAGAGAAGTAATTTTTTCTCATCTTTTAAGTTGGCTACCACTTGTCCTATAACTACAACTTCTTGTTCTAGATTGTCCCACATGTGGAATCATTGTTTCTGCAAGTACTTTGCCAATCTCCTCTAGTATCTTATATGTCTCAATTAGACATCCTCATTCATCTAAACTACAGACAGTATAGGCTTAAACTGCTCAATCTCTCTTCACAAGACAAATCCCTCAACTTTAGAATCAATTTTGTGAACCTCTTTTGAACTGCCTCCAGTACAGCTATTTGCCTCCTTGAGTCAGGGGTCCAAAATTATATGCAATAGTCCAGATGTAGTCTCATTAATGCCTTGTACAGTTGCAGCAACACCTGCCTACTTTTATACACTGTTTCTCTAGCAATAAAATGCCAAAATTACATTTGCCTTCTTTATTACCTGCTGCACCTGCATATTAATTTTCTGGAGCTCATGCAAGAATAGACTCAGATCCCTCTGCACCAAAGCACTCTGAAGTTTCTCTCCATTTAGATAATAAGCTGCCTTTCTATTCCTCTGACCAAAATGGATAATGTCACACTTATTCAAACTTCATCTGCCAAGTTTTGGCCCATTCACCCAACCTTTCCATAACCATTTGTAAATTTCTTATTTCTTCATTGCAACCTACTTTCTCACCTATTTTTGTCAGATCTGCAACTCTGGCTCTATTACTTTCTACCTACATCCAAGTCAACATAGATTGTAAATATTTGGAGCCTTGAGGACCAAACCCTGTAGCACCCCACTAGTAACTTCATGCCACCCTCAAAAGGATTCATTAATCCCAAGTTCCTGCAATCCTTTATCCAAGCTAATAGACTACCCCTAACTAAAGGAATATTACCTTATATATTAATACTTTCTGACATCGTGAAGAAATCAAACAGGATGAGAATACCTGTAGATTACATGCAATTCTTCCATATCATGATATATTCCGAAACCCTTCACAACACAGCTAAAGTTAAGGAATTTGATTTCAAACCAGAGAAAATTAATAAATGACTGGTTCATACAAAATGAAGCATTTTGTAGCTTTTGTGTGAACTGAATGTCCTGCTTAGAATATTGAATGTGCAATGGTTTTATTGTTGACAGTAGCAGACACATTGGCTCAATGCTGAATTGGACAATAAAAATTCTTTTCCCACTAGTTTCTACCAACAAGTAACTTGCTCAGAACTCAACCACATTTAAAACCAAGATCTCACGCTCCCATCTTGTCTTTGTGCCCCCCCCCCCCCAAAATTCTTCTAATTAAACAAAATGTTCCTTCTTACATAAGAAATCAGTGAATCATGCTAAAGTGCTTGGTTCCATGGGGAACAGAACCCTCTGTTGTCCCCCTCAAATTATTTTTCCTTCAAAAGAACAAAGGAAAGCCATCAAACCTGCACCATTTTATAAGATCATGAATGAACTTCAGATCACCTTTGCTTTTCTGTCCTATTGTCACATATCTTGATTCACTTAGTGCCCAAAAGCGTTTTGATCTCATCAACTAAGCATCCACAGAATTCCAAAAATTCAAATCCTCAGTGAAGAAATATCTTCTTATCTCAATCCTAAATGATCAAACGCTTATCCTAAAATGATTACTCCTTGTTTTAGAATAACTAGAGACACAGCTGCCTCATCTGCCTTGTCAAACCTTCTAAGAATTTTATGTTTCAGTTGAGCTCATTCTCTCATCTCTTCCAAACTTCATAGGCTCATTCTACTCAACCTCTTTGCATAGAATTTCTCTCTCATCTGAAAAATCATTCTAGTGGATTTTATTGCACTCCCTGTAAGGCGGTCTCTGTAAAGTTCAACAAAATTGCAACAAGATTTCTGTATTCTTATGCTCTCACCCCCTTGCTATGAAGGCCAACATGCCACTTGACTTCCTAATTGCTTAGTGTACCTGTATATCATCTTGATGTATTTTGTGTATCAGAATTTCTAAATTCTTTGAAATTTTAACATTTCCAGTCTCCAACCATTTGAAAACAATTCTACTTTTCCATTCCTCCTACCAAACTAGATAATTTCACACTTTCTGATATTTTACCCTATCTGCTACAAACTTGCTGACTGATCTATATTTATTTTCAGCTTCTTTGCGTCCTCCTCACAGCTTACATATTTACCTGAATGAGAGGACTAAGCATGATGCATCTAAGTTATTAACGTAGACTGTATATAGCTGAGCCTACACTGATCTGTGTTACAACATGACATTCTGAAAGTAAACCATTAAATTTCTACTATTTTATTTCTATGTAAAGACCTATCCTCAACCCATATTAATACATTATTTTAGATCTATGATCTCTAATGTTGTGAAACAACTTCCTCTAAAGCATCTTATCAAAGGTCGTCTTAAAATCTAGATATACAACAGTTCCTTCTTATCAACACTGGATAGATTTATCAGTTTCCCTTTGACGAATCATGCTGATTCTGTCTCATCTCATTGTGATTTTACAAGTGTACTTATTATGTCATTAATTACTTCTAAAATTCTCCATATTACTTGTGACAGCTAATAGGCCTCGAGATACTTGTTGTAATGATACTATGACTTTAAGAGGTGTATTTTGTCTTCTTTTTTTAAATTAAGAAAAGTTAAGATCTGAGGTGCATATCACTTTGCTTCAAAGCCCAAAGTAAGCAGTTTGTGAGGTCTTGGTTGTCTTCCCCCCCCCCCCCCCCCAAGTTGGTACAATAGAAGCAGCCTAATGGGTGTCGTCAAGCTCCCACAGAACTAGGATCTTTCATTTTAGCATCAATTTCTGGGGTCATGAACCTGGGTTTGGAAGCTGCTCCCTGCTATAGATATATATAAATATAAATACACAAACACACACACACACACACACACACACACACACACACACAGTTTAATCAATGTTTCTTTCCTCCTGATCTAGAGAATTGCCGGTGAGACAATCGATATTGCTGAATTTGCCTTTACCTAGAGTGTGTTTATCGGAAGTTACTATATTGGATTAATTAGTAGGAGGAGTTTATATATTGATTAATTTGTTAATCACTTCAATAGAGTTGTAAGTAAGCCAGTTCTTTTATTTTATTTTAATTTTGTTTTTATTTTAGCTGTAGTGTATTTTACTTCAAATCTGGTAGTTTGACCAATCAAATTGCATCCAAGCCAGCACCTGGCACTTGCCTTTAAAATAAGAAAGAGTTAAGGTCTAAGCTATCTCCTTAATATATTTTGAGGAGGTTTAGTCTGGTCCATAACAAACTAGGGGCATATCCGGGATCAAAATCCTAATTCTAGGTTGAGTTTAGGATAATTGGATTCAAAGGCAGTGTTGGTGTCTTTTGTTTCGGGTGTTGCATTTGGTTGGTTTGAATAGGGTACGCTTGTGTAATAATGGCACTTTCAGTCACTAAGAGTTTCCCAGGAGCAGAAGTAGTCACTTTGGAAGTTTTATAGCAAGTGAGCAAGTTGGAGAGTGTGGTGCTGGAAAAGCACAGCCAGTCAGGGAACATCCGAGGAGCAGGAGAATCAATGTTTCAAGCATAAGCCCTTCATCAGGAATTAGGCTTCTAGCCCAAGGGGGCTGAGAGATAAACGGTTAAAAGCAGAGGAAAAAGAAAATTAAGCAAAGCCCTCCCAAAAAAAAGGGTGAAAGAGAAACAGTTCTTGAATTTCAGAAATTGGAACTGAAAACTCCAAGTCGACTTAAAATGTTGAGGGCAGAGATGAAGAGTAGGAGTAGTGAAGAGGACAGTGAAAGAGAGCAATCACATTGTAGTCATGATGGTGTACAGTGTAATCAGAAGGCTAGTAATTAGGTTATGAGGGACAATTCAAGAAACTAGGGCTCTTTAACCATAAAAAGAAATGACTAAAAGAGGCAAGATTCCTCTTAAGTTACAACAAGCTGTATTTATATACACTTTTAACATTATGAAATAGCACAGGCATTTCACAGGAGCATTATAAAACAAAGTGTGACAGTGAGCCAAGAAAATATTAGGTCTGACAACTTGATCAAAGTAGGCAAAAGTGAGGACTGCAGAAAACTTGATCAAAGTAGTAGATTTTAACAAATACTTTAAGTTAAAACCAAGGTACAGAGGTGGAAGGGAGGGAATGCCAGACCTTGGGCCTAGGCAACTGAAGGCACAGCAATAGTGAAACAATTTAGTTGGGGGAATGCAGAAATCTCAGATAACTTGATATTTTCAATGCTTGTATTGAAGTATTTAATAATGGCTAGGAAAAGTGTTGGCCTAGCTTGCATCATTGATTGCAAAGTGTCAGTAATGGTGACCAACAAGTACATGTGCTGCTGCCACTGTACAAATTTACAGTAGGAAATAAAAAGAAAATAACCATTGGAAGAAAAGTGCAGTGACATCATAATCTTTCACACTTACCCAAAGGATTATATTCTAATCAGTTCAATCAAACTTCAACTGGTCAATGTCAGCACAAGATAGTCATTTCAATTGAAGTCCTGCAATTTAAATAAGAAAAGACAGACTTAAACAGAATTCGAAAACTTTCCTGAAATAAAGGATTCTGTTGAAAAAGCTAGCTTTATCATCTATAACGATACTATGTTCAAGGACTTGTGACACAGTGAGTAGTATCACTTCCTCTGAGATATAAACTCCAGGTTCAGGTCCCACTCCAGGACTCAATAGCCCCCAAATGCCCCCAAAATAGGTTGCGTATTAACTTGCCTCTTGCCTTAGAGTATGTTAGCAGAAGTTACAACAGTGGGAGAAATTCATGGTCAGCCATGTGATAGAACAATTATTAGAACTTTTACCATTACTATTCATACCTTCGAACTACAATATGCATATAAATGTGCATGTTATCACAGAAACTCAAAACTCTTTAAGAGACAGTTGGGTTGGATGGCTAAGAGTCAGATAGGTGCCAGTAGTACAGAGTGGAATGAAGACCTTCCTTGTTGCCTAACCTGTGGATCAGAACTATTTTCGGGCAGAAAGAACTGAAGAGTAATATTAACCATCATTGCATATACAAACATAATTTTTTTTTCTCCCTTTTTGTTCTTTAGGTAGTAGCTCAATAGCCTTACAGAAACGAATAGTCATTGAGTATTTTGTCTGAGATGTGCAGTAGTCCACGCAATGAGTATTGGTGGGCTACTACACTGTGGGAGCTTGTGGATAGTGATTAGAAACATGAACCCTGGCTAATGTTCTCCTTCACAAGTAGAATGTTAAAAATCACACAACATCGGGTTATAGTCCAACAGGTTTATTTGTGGTATGATTGTCACCCCTGAGCTATTACTGAATAATGTCATATTACAATGTCACCAGCAGAACAGCCTGAGAGAAGCTTGCCCTTTGAATGAAAAGAATGGAGCACTCAGGATGGAAATGGCCATGGATAGTTAAATAGAGTAAAGCGGTGAGGAGAAAGTGAGGTCTGCAGATGCTGGAGATCAGAGGTGGAAATGTGTTGCTGGAAAAGCGCAGCAGGTCAGGCAGCATCTAGGGAACAGGAGAATCGACGTTTCGGGCATTAGCCCTTCTTGAGGGGTTAGAGTACATTCTATTCAGATTATTGATGGGTAGAAAGCACTAGAATATCCAAGCTGAAATATGCGATTGCTTCCTCAAAAGCCATGTGAGAAGTTGAGGACATTTAAAATATATGAATGCATTGTTTTCTTCCATGCTTACATATTCAATATATACAAGATTATATTTAGAGGAAATTAATTTAATCCATGACTCCTCCCTCAGTTATAAAAAGTCATTTATCTCCGCTGGATTTGGGAGTCAGCAGATGATCAGTTTTGACACCATGCCACACCTCAGGAATTGATATCTTTTGTAATCAGGCTGCTCAGATATTATTACAAACCTCTGGAGCAGATGGAACTTGAACCCAAACCTCATTAGGTCAGAAGTAGGGACACTACTACTGTGCCACAAGACCCCCTATACCCAACAGAAGGAAAATTTGTTGGCAATTCTGGAACCTGTGTATATTTGAAATTTGAGCAGCATTTAGCCTACTGAACAGGGAATGGGGAACTCACTTTCAGATTTGTTGAAGCAAAAGTATAGATCCATTTGAGAGAGATGTTTCTATGTTCGGTTTAGATGTGGAAAGATGAGAGGAAGCTGAAGTGGTTCGAGTGGTTGGGCTGAATGGCCTGTGCTGCATATTCAATACAACCTTATTAATGCACATGTATATTCCCAAGCAGTAGCTTACATGCAATAAAGTAATCCAAACATGGCAAATCGACAACTGTTCTCAGCCAGGCTATAGGGGCAAAATATTGACCTTTGTGCCCCAAGGGGAAGCTCCAATTGAATTGTTTGTATATGCTCGTTTAAAAATGACAAGATGGAGCTTGTCAGTGATGCTTCTTCAATGACGCTAAGCATTATCCAAGCTAACACATTAAGGAAGGTTATTTGGATGACAATTGTGAATTGGCCATGAAGTCAAGCATGAAGTGTGGCCTATGGGAGTGGAAAATATTTAGAGTTGAAAAATCTCGTATAAAACCTGCAATACACGAATTTTAGCATCCAGACTTCCTCTGTACAGTAATTATGATTGTCTTAGTACTGCTTCACCAATAATCTTACTGAATTTCTTGAAGAATGTTAATCGCATTATCCAAGATACACAGCGGTTAAATGGTATTCTAGCAAGGATTCGATCAATTGACAATTTAAGTCCTAAAGGAAAGAAAACCTTTCGGCCAATCCCTGCAGAAATCCTTGCGTTTGTTTAGCCAAGCCGCATGAGATTGTACATCATTTATTTTGGGTGGGGAGAACAGATATACGGACATGGCGAAGAGAGTTTGATTTACCATAAAGTGTTTTTTTTTGGGGGGGGGGGGGGGGGGAGTGGTGGTGGTGGAGAGGAAATCAGGCTGAGGGCTATCTCACTAAGGCCGGGCGGTGGCGCTTCCTGTCTCCTCATTCCGACCACGTGGACCTGTCAGTTTTCAGCGCTCTCTCGACAAGCTGCAACATCTCATTCAGGAAACTGACACGATCGAGAACCCGTCTACCGAACTTCCCATTCTCCGCCAGGCCTAGAATCCGGGCCCCCGTTAAACAAATGGTTTTTAAAGAAAATAATCGGCGAATGTTTATTTTCGTCTGTAACCAAAAGCGTTGGACTAACTAGCCAGTTCAAACAGACAAATCTCAAATGCACCGACCAAGAAAAAAGATCACAAAAATAAAAACGACTCATAATGAGGAAGTTAAAGGCGACACGACAAAACGGAAAATGCTACATGCATCCGAATCCAATCAAATATTACACGATTACGACTTCTCACGTAAAAAAAGTATAAAGTTCGCAAAAAATCATTTTAAATTTAAAAAAAACAACGCATTTTCAGGTTGGCCTTAAAAATAGCTTTACACTTTACCATACTAAAATCATGAAAACGCAGCTCGTGGAGGGAAGGGGGAAGTAGTCAAAATCCACCCACGGTGTACATTTTAAAAATAATTTCTAAGTAGGACAAGATTTTTGGTGTGTTAGAAAGTGCAAGCTCAGCCTGGCGTAGTTCGAACGTTCGGACACCGATTCCCAGGGAACGTTCTCTTTGAACAAGGAGAAAAGGATACAGTTCGAAGCACGAGGGGAACCTCAGTGGCTCTCATAGTTAGAAACCAAACTGCTCCTCGATTCCTTTATTAAAGGCACCCACTTCTCATTTAAAATAATATGTTGATACTCACGATTTTCCGACACGTAGCGCTGCAGTCTATGAAACTGCTTCCACCTATTTTGAATATTTATTTATATGTATATCCTTTTCCCTTTGCTTTCCGAATCTTGAGCTAGCAGCTGCTTCTCAGCCGAACCAAGAAGCGAGAAACTCCAAAGAACGCCACGAAATCCCCTGATGTTGCTATGGTAACGTGCCGCCGCCTGGAACCCCTCCCCTGCCAGCAGCAGATGGCCCCAGCCTCGCCGCTTTGTGTATGTCTGTCTGTATCCCACAGTAAGGCAGTACAGTACCTTCACAGAGAAAAAGGGGACGGAGTCTCTCGGCCGACGCAAAAATAAATTCGTAAGCATTAATTTTCGTGTATTTTTCCATCAATTTATTTTTGAAAGTGGGGGGTGGAAGTTGGGTGAATGCATAATTGCAGTCGGCAGAAAGCGCCAAAGGCCTCGGGGGTTCCTCTACGTCATTTTGGCGGTAAAGCCTTTAAGGTTTTAATGGAAATAATGATGCTGATGACGAGTGGTTGATTCGGAGAATTCAATGCGTTTAAGGTCTTTTAAAAATACATTCTTTTGCATTTTGCTAATATTTTCAGTTCACGTGATACAAGTATGCATCGTACGTAAATGCCTTTGCTGTGGGTTTTAAGGTGGTATGTTGATTATTTCGCGGACGTATTTTTAAACAAATGCTTTATTTTGGTATTTTCAGGCGTATCAGTAATTGAAAACGCATGAAATCGGCGATCCCTCCAATTGACATCGTTTGCGTAAAAAGTTTGAGAAATTGAGAAGGTCCATGCAGCTGAGTTACTTGCTCTTGTGAATAGGCACAACTAGCCTCACTGAACAAATTATCAAATGTTTGTTGGTATCATCACTAAATGAGTCACTTGATTGCAGTAACTTTTTTGAGTAGCATATGCATTCTTCAAAGAGGTCACATGTCTGCAGTGAAATTCAGACCAAGATTATCACTAATTGGACAAGTTTGTTCTGGAGTTAGCGACCTGGATCATACCTGCACTGCTTTCAGCTCATGCTACTCAGGTATTTGATTGTTGATATGCAGTACAGGAGTATGGAATCATGCATCACCAGTTTGGACAATGAAGAGGCCTTTGACAAAATACCCAGAGACACAGACAATGGGTGTGCTCTTCAAAATAGGTTTTGGGGAAGGAATCTATAGTTGATTTGAATTGTTCTACATAAAGATCAGTAGTGCAGTTTCAGTCCGAGAAAGGAATCAGAAGATTTCCTTTCAAATTTAGAATCAAGCAGGGCTGCCCTCTCTTGTCTGCTTTGTTTGTGTGGTGTTTTGTTTTTGCTGAGTGTAAGAGGGTTGATAAACTCAAGACCAGAGCTGTGAAGGTCAAAGGCCCCTGTGCATAGATGGTATCAACATCTTGACTCTGTTGTAAGTTCACAGAGTAAACCTTGGCAAAAGTGCAGCTGTGTTCTTTGGGAACTAGCCTGAATGATCTTCTGCCCCATTCACTGTTATATCAGATTATTTGAAGGTGCTGGGACGTGCTCAGGTCAGTTAGACCATATGCATGTGTACCACCTATCCCTTCTGAAAATGTTTCTGTAGAAAAGTCATCTTTGATCAGAGTCCATCAGGCTGTGGTCAGTGTGTAACATCTGAGGCCCTGTAGGAGGAAGATAGAATAGATCCTAATGTTGAGCAAACTGTTGACATACTTTTGCTGAAGGCTTAAGTGTCAGAACTATTAAGCTAACTCCAAGGTGTAGCTTTGCTCGTGGTGAGAATTCCTCCACATGCTGAGTGAGGTGGTGAAGGGATAGCCAAGCACCTTTGCTTTTCAAAAACACATTCCTTAAAAATAGATCTGGAAAAAGGTTAAATGTTTTTTGCCAAGATTCATCTTGAGCAGCTCCATAATGTAGAATTCTGTGCACTACAGGCTGTTTCCAGAAATGTGTAAAGTTCAACATCAGCAGCTGGAGGGCCATCATCACAGTAAAAGATACATTTTTGTCTGCCTAAAACCTTCAGGTTGACCCATGCAAAGAGCAATCAACAATCTAGTATTACAGTCTGGCAGTTTCCGAGTTCCTGCGCTGTGTGTTGAGAGAAGTACCAGAACTTGGCCCACCTGCTGCAGAAACACAATGGGGAAACACCAGGAGCTGGAAACTATGTAAAAACCTTTTGGGTTGTATAGTTGACGTGAAACGAATATAAACTGTATCCACATGTGTAGAAATGCATCTCAGTATGTCACACGCTGTATTGAAAGAAACTGATCTATTTTGCACTTTAAGTAAAGACAATGTTGAACTATTACAAAATATATTTTCATAAGTGTGAAGAATAAAGTATTTTTTGGGGGGAAATCTTTTTATATATATTCCAAATACAAGCATTGTTCGAGATGAAATTTAACTTTAGAAGTTAACTTCAGATGTACCTGTTATAGGAACAGTAGTCAGCCATTTAGCTTGTCAAGCCTGTTCTACCATTTATTGAAATGGTTGCTAATTTGCAAATTAACTGTATACACCTACCTTTGCCCTGTACCTCCTAATACCTTTGATTAACAAAATCTACCAATCTCAGATTTAGAATTAACAATTAGTCCAGCATCAGTTGCCGTTTGCAGATCAACATCATCCTCGCATTCTACCGATTTTCCTAATCATGTTATGTGTCATACACCAAAGCAGAAGGCCATTCAGCTATCTGTGCCTCAGTGAGTTGTACACTTGCCTCTAAATCATTAAGTTGTGTTCAAATTCTGCACTAGAAATGATAGCCCAATAATCTAAGAGAATGCTCCAAATTCGTACTGAAGGTGTGCTGTGTTACCCTAGGTGCAGTCTTTCAGATGCGACATTCGGTTGAGGTTGTGTCTGTTCTTTAAGGTGGACATATGTGTGGTATGGAGTACAAAAAAGGGTGTTATCCCTGGTGTCATGGTCATTTTTTTTTATTTGTTCATGGTACAAGGGCATCGCTGGCTGGCCCAGCACTTATTGTCCAGCGGGCATTTAAGAGTCAACCATATTGCTGTGGGTCTGGAATCATGTGTTGACCAGACCAGGCAGTTTCCTTCCCGAAAGAAGTTTAGTGAAGTAGATGTGTTTTTCCAACAATCGGCAATGGATTCATCTTTCAACTCTTAATTCCAGATTTTTATTGAATTCCAATTCCTCCGTCTGCCGTGGCAAGAATCAAACCTCAGTCTTCAGAACATGACCTGGATCTCTGGAATAACAGTCTAATGATAATATACTAGGCCATCACCCTTAATCCACTTTATTCAGCAACCAGCCTTACAAGGACAGGCATTCTGTTATCATATTGCTGTTCACAAGCTGGCTGCCCCATTTCATGTAACACAACAGTGACCTTAGTTCAAGACGAGTTCATTGGCTGTAAAGCACTTTGGAACTTAGCGATGATGTAAAGGCACTGTACAAATAAATGCAAGCCTTTCCTTTTTAATCCCTCCGAGGTATCTGTACTCACCGAATTGTGATCTCTTGAATATGTCCAATTTTAATTGCTCCAACATTGATGCGTATGAGTCCAACTGCTCAGCTCAAAGTATTAGAACTCCATCCTGAGACGTTTTCAGCCCTCACTTTTCTCCCTAAGGGCTTTCCTTAAAACCTACTTTAAACAGACTTTAAATATTGTCTAATGTGGTTTACTGTCAAATTTTGCTTTATAACACTTGAGAATCATCTGGAGGTGCTGTATAAATACACGTCATCAGTGGAATGTCAGATGGGATGAGCAATTTGTGGCTGATCTGCTACCATTTGTTGCAAGCCCCACCAAACTTGAATTTCATCTCCTGTGTGTTTGTGATTGTTGGTCATCCAGCATTAAAATATATTACTTACTAAAAGCTAGTTATTCAATCTGATTACTATGGATACCACTTTAATGTGTTTCTGGTGCAGACTGAGGTCATAAAGCGTAAGTGGTGACTACAGATGGGCTTTTCTGTCTGCAGTGCTGACTCCAAGTTAAGTGCTGAGCAACTGAACTGAATCAATGGTTTCGGCTTCATATTTAAGGTACCTATCTCATCCACCTTGCTAAAGTAATATGGAAACATCTCCCAAACTGCTCCATTTTCTTCTGCAGTTTCTAAGGAAAAAAGCTACTTCGACAATAATATACAACAGTAGGTATGGTTTACTTTGACCTGTTGGTCATTTTCCAATTAAAGCTGCCGAACGGAGTTTTTTTGATACCTGTGATGAAAATTTCTGTCAAGTTCAGAGTAGAGTTTGCAAAGCTGACTTGTTGCTAATGTTTAGTGGTAACCGAAGTAAATCTTTCCCATGACTGACATTTTGGTTTGAACACTTCATTGAGGATCGAATGCAAAGTGCAAGCTGATATTTGGCAGTTGCTTTTCAAATTAGAAAGTCCATTTGTCCAAGTGTATGGAGACCTTTAGCACTATTCAAAGTTTCTAAGCCAAATTCCTTCCTCAATTAAAATCATTAATAATGATTGATTGGTAATTTACCTCAAAGCCGCAGACTGCCATGTTTAGCTAAGTGACAGTAATTAAACATCAAAAATAAACAATTGGACATAAAATAATTTCAGATGAAGGAGAATTGCAAAAATTAATTTTAATTTTTGTATACTTTCTGCCCTTCCTTTATGCTGATGTGTGCCATGTAATCTGGCAGCCCACTGCTACTGTATCCAGTGTCCATTTTTTAAATGTGAGTTCCAAGACTGTTTTATATTTAAAATAATTAAAATTGTGATGTTGTGGAAAAAGAGCAGCAAAGTGGGATCAATTGGATTGCTTTTTTAGTGAGTCCACACAAGGATAATGGAACAAATGTCCTATTTCTGTGCTGTAAGATTCTAAAATCTGACAGCAGGGAAGACTGATATCTTTGCAGGTGAGCTTGAAACTGCTGAAGTTCACAAACTACCAACGTAGATAGCACTGAGAGATTATTTCCCCCTCAGTGGTTCAGCAATCTTTTGTTTTTCAAAAAGACATTCTAAAAGGAGGGATACTGCAAATAATTTCTGCTTCCAGCCTGATGTTTTATGAAACCCAGAAATGCTCTGAATATTTTAATAGAATTATATATTTGTTCATTCATTTAAAATTTGAATAAAAGTTACAAAAAAATCAAAAAGTAAAACCATTCACCCTTTGGAGGTGAATTATCTCACGTTATGATTATGGCCAAGTGCTACTAACTGAGAGGGCTTCTGTATGTTACATAAGAGTGGAGGAGGCCTGTAGTTTTAAATGCCAATAAATCTGCTCCAACCCTATCTCACTGACAACCCGATACAATGAGCTTTTCAAATAGAAACAGAAGAGGCTAATTTTACAGTGTGCATTCAGTTTCAAGTGAGATAATGGTCATAGTACATGTCATTTTGTTTATTTGGGACTAAGTGTGTTAATAAATTACTCTATTAGTTAACCCTGTTTCTTTATTGTGTCATTAATTTCAGCTCACTGTTTTGTTGGGATGTTTAGATGCTCAGTCTGTTCTATATTTAAGTGATAACTAATGAAGCTTTCCAATTTGCTCCCATGGTAATCAATGAGCAGAAGAAAAGCACTTTAGTGCAGTATGTTAGATGAATTTGCAAATTGCTCAAGAGCCATCAGTGTCTTGATTTTTGTTCTCAATCCTGAAGTAAAGCATGCAGAAACTGCATGTAATGTTACTGGAACATTATTTGAAAGTCAAATGAATGAAGGGTTCTTTTTGAGTTGAAAGATGCAATCTTGTCCCAAGGTATGACCCAGAATTTTGTGCCCATTCTTTTTGTGTGAGCCCAAACAACTGTTGTTTCCAACAGGTTCCAATGAAAAGCCCTCCCCAATAATTCCCTTTCAAGATGGAGGAGTGCTGGAGCCAACTGTAGGGCCCTGGTTGATGTGCTGTCTGAGAACAGCGAATTCAGCGTACACCAGCAATTGAACTTGAGACCTTCTGCTTAATAGAGCTATTATCCTCCACCTCCTGGTGAAGATAATGTAATTTAAAGATACAATTTCCAGACGCAGAATTAATCTTAATCAAATTTCCTTTCTCATTTTACATTCTTCCCTTTCAAGTATTTAATCTTACAGCCTGTTGCAATAGATAGGGGTGCTGATTATTTTTCACAAGACATTACAGTTGAGGAAGGCTATTTGACCCATTTTAATTCATCCATTTAAGATGACCCTGCTGACGCATTGTAGAAACTAGTATTTTCTTAAATGATTTCAGAGTTTTTCACTCTTTGAGTGAAGTTCTTCATGACACCAGTTCTAATTTTGCTTCTGACTAGTATAATAGAGTAATTTACTAGTTGAAGTTGACCTGATCTCGAATCATACATAGTCTGAAGCTTTTTACTGTCTCCGATATCCCTATAAGGACTTCTCTCAAAGAGCTTGGGTTTCTGTATTGTCTTTATATCTCAGACATTTTACAGCTATTCACTGAACAGTCTTCAGAAATTAAAAGTTCATCCAGGACCAGATCACAAATATGAGACGTATCAGTTCTCAGCTCTAAGTTTTGACCAGAATACAGTTTAGGTAAAACTCCATAAGCCTTATATTCCAGAGTTTTAGTTAGCAGTATCTGTTTCCTGTTTGTTGTGTTGATTACCACTCTATCTTTATTGTGCACTTTGAATTTCACAAGTTTAAAAAACTCCCAGATCTCTCTCAACTTCATCCATGGCCACAGTTGCTGCCCCAATTACTATGGTTCTTGGTAGATTATTAACACCATCCAACCATGATGGAGGATTCACTCATGATCCCGATGCTACTCTCATTTAATGTCCAGAGAGGTATGGAAGGTTATCAAATGATGGCTGGACACGTAGCTTATTGATACCTTACTTAGTTTAAGCTGCTCAGTTTATAGTCCTGCATTGTCCCCTAACTGAAATTTGTGAATTCAGCACCAATCAAGTTTGAATTGTTGTCTGTCATAGTAAATCATTGGCCAATTAAGGTATACGAGGAAATGTTAATAACTACAAATTAATTTTAGTTTTACTATCCAGAGTCACCTCAAACACCAGGTTAAGTATGGAATGAATCTGATATAGTCTCCACTTCTTCTAATTTTATTCTCTGACTTCTTTTTTAAAAGTTATGTTTCTTTTTCTTATTTCCTTCCACTTGCCACTCTTAAAACCACATGTACGCTACCCAAGATAACTTGCCTTTGAACTTGCAATCAGAGCTGGGAGAGGAAAAATGTCTTGCTATAAACCCATACATACTCCACACTGAATAAACTCAGCTCTCACCAGCTACCAGTTCACCAAACTACACTGCACAGGTAGAATAATAAAGCTACAGATATAACCTATAAGCAAGTGAGAACATATACTTGGACATTGATTTTTTTTAATGTTTCCCAACCCATCCCACAAAAGAAACAAGGCAAATTGAATACCATAGCAACAGCATGACAAATGATTGTTCAACATAAATGGATTCTGAGCCATGACTGTTTCTCAATTCAGTTCGTTGCTCAAGCATATTGACTAGAGAAAATTAATCAGCCCAACTTTTTTGATGTAATTCAGAATAATGCAAGTACATTTACCCTCTATTTGTACTGAATTATGGGCTGACCTGAAACTAATGCCCCTTGCCCTGAGGGAAATGTGCCTCGCAGTTAAGTCAATACTCATCTACCTGTTTGGTAACAAGTACATCTGTCAGGGAAATCTACAGCCAATTATCAAAGTGATGCACAACCTGTAATTTTCATTTTCAGCATCTTCTATTCAAGATAATATGACAAGTTCACTGTGATATCAATAACAGTGGTCTTGCAAACCACTGTAATTATCTAAGCACTACAAAAGCTAATAAAATCAGCTCTGTGGCAGCTTCAAATCTGCAGCTGAGCCAGACTGATGCACAAATCACAGTAGGTGTCTAACTGCATTGTTATTTCCATGGAAGCTGGTATTAGATTTTAGTCTGATTGTGTTTGGAATACATTTGGAGATTGATGTTGGAGTGGACGTTTTGACCTAGTGTGAGATTATAAAACAGGTTCTCGAGCTGGAAAGCAGCAGCATGCACGATCCTTCTATTATTGCTGAAATCACGACCTTCACATTTTCAGGCCCCAATATCTTCTTGGCAGCAATTAGATTTTGTAGCTTTTATGGGACATAAATTTTCACTTTAACAGCAGAATAATGATTGTGTTTTGCATGGTGTAATTTTCCTGTCTTGTAAAATAGAGACTTGCTGTCTTACTGCCACAACAGTCACCTAAAGACTTTGAGATAAATGCATCACGCATGCAAAATGTCCATCAAATGAAAATCTCAACTGTATCAAATTACCGAGGAAATTATTAAAAACAGCTTGCAAACTGATCAATCTGTCATGGAAAAATCTTCCTCTCTCAGCAGCTAGGGCAATATTGTGCTTGAAGCAGAATTCTAGTAGTGTGAATAAATATCGTTGCATGTCTGTGAGAGAGGAAAGAGTATGAATATTATCATCAAAATTAGGCTAGGATTCTATGTTTCTTTGTTCCCACTTGATCGGCAGGAAGAAGTTAAAATGCTGAAAGAGATCATTTACCAAGGACAAAAATGTTACTGCTTAGACATTGTGATACTGTTGGCAACAGGCTTTACCATGCTTTACCACATATCATTTGTATAGTGTTCATGTGGCAAAGTAATGGATATATAGATGGTATTAAGTGGGTCTACTCAGCCACAATGGAAGGAGGTGATTGTGACACAAAGAAGAAAAATAAATAGCAAATAAAGGCAAAATTCAGGCACTTTGCTGAGTGATTTTATTCAGCTGACCCACACAAACCAGTCAATTCAATAGTTTAATACCCACCTGTGCTGTATTAGTTGAGTTCGGTCAATATCAGAGGCTCTCCTCATCTGATATGCAATTGTACATCCTAGAAGGAGTTGTGAGAGTAGGAACTGTGGCTGATCTTCACCTCAATAGCTTATTGAGTGCTGAGACCAATTTTGGCTCTTTCCACTGCTATTACCAGTTATAATTGAGATCAGTAAATTCAGCATATACCTAGGAAAAAAACTGAGGATCTTTTATTCTGTACAACTTGGTACATGAAAAATGGTACATTTACTTACAAATCATTAGAGTTTGCATCTGTTCAAAGGGATGGAAATGCAGTTCAGTTGAAAACCAAGCTGTAAATCAATGCTTTACTTTTTATCAGACTGTATATCTTTGGTGACATGAGTGAGTGCTGTTACTTGTGTGCAGAGCATTATTTTCTGTGACCATCATAAGTCCTTTTTTGAATAGTAGCATAGCAATTGTACACATAAAGTAAGGAATACTGAGAACCGAAAAGTAAGATAAGAATATATAATATTATGCTGAATGTAGACTGGATGGATAGACTAAGTTTTAAACAAAGCTTCTGTAATTTGGAAACAAGCTGAGGTAAATTGTGCAGCTGAAGAAAAGGTCATTGGTGCAGGATACAGGCTTTTGGATTACTGTGCCAAGGAATGGTGCAACATATGTTTGCAGTGCAATATTGTAAATAGTGAATTGCAAACCGTAACTGTGTCATGAAGCTTGGGAAAACAGAAGGAAGACTTCTTATTTGGCCACTGTCAGAGTTCTCCATCCACCATTGGAGCATCTTTGACAGGCACCACCGAAAAATGGCCATTGGTATTCTCGGGCACAAGAATTATACAGTATGCAGCATAGGCCCATGGAGTCATAGAGATGTATAGTACGGCAACAGACCCTTCAGTCCAACTCATCCATGCTGATCAGAAATCTCAAGCCAATCTAGCCCCCCTGCCAGCACACGGCAAATATCCCTCCAAACCCTTCCTATTCATATACCCATCCAGATGCCTTTTAAATGTTGCAATTGTACTAGCCTCCACCCTAAACCTATGAGAGAAAGTGAGGGCTGCAGATGCTGGAGATCAGAGCTGAAAATGTGTTGCTGGAAAAGCGCAGCAGGTCAGGCAGCATCCAAGGAACAGGAGAATCGACGTTTCATTTCCTGAAGAAGGGCTTATGCCCAAAACGCCGATTCTCCTGATGCTGCCTGACCTGCTGCGCTTTTCCAGCAACACATTTTCAGCTCCACCCTAAACCTATGCCCTCTAGTTCTGGACTCCCCCACCCAGGGAAAAGACCTTGTCTATTTATCCTATCCATGCTCCTCGTGATTTTATAAACCTCAATAAGATCACCCCTCAGCCTCCAACACTCCAGGAAAAGCAGCCCCAGCCTATTCAGCGTCTCCCTATAGCTCAAATCCTCCAACCCTGGCAACATTCTTGTAAATCTTTTCTGAACCCTTTCAAGTTTCACAACATTCCTCCAATAGGAAGGAGACCAGAATTGCACGCAATATTCCAAAATAACACTGCTACAGCTATAAATTCAAACTGCTTAACTCCTATGGAATATTTTTAGGACAAGACAAAAATCTAGAATTGTGGACCCCTCCTGTAATCTGAGTATTTAAATGCAAATTTACCACACTGTCCACAGCTGAGAAAAGCAATAACTAAAAGTCAGATCTATTTGCATAACACTGATTAATATGTAAAAATATACATCATTTACTTAAAATGATTTTTTATAAACGTCCAGCCAAATAGGAGGCCCTCTTTTACAAATTACATGCTGCAAGGAAATCATTCAGTCCTCAGTTACTAACCTTTAGGTTACAGAGGTGGCCATGAAGTTCACTGAATAGTTTCACATGAAGACTTGTAGATTTTAGTAACTGTTCAGACAGGCCAACATATTTCTGAGCTTTAAAATTTCTGGCTTGCAAATTATATGTGAAACTAAACAACATGACCATAACCTTATAACAATTCCTCTTTCAATCTTTAAAACAAATCATTGGAGCATAGGAACAGCATTGAATATAAGAATCAGCAGAATTTAACCATTCTCCGTACTAATATGAATAAAAATGTAATTAGGAACAACTTTTAATTCAATTAAACAGAGATGTTAGGGAGGAGTTTTCTGCATTTTTGCACAATTCTAGCAAGGTTGGAATCTGCAAGGAGGCGCTGCATAGTTCATTAACATTCCATCAATTAAAACAGTCTCGAAAAACAAGCCTCAGTGCAATCAATAATCCTCCTACAACTCCAAACACTGGCAATCTGCAAGAATCTCCCTTCTCCCTGATACAATGACCTGAGCTGGACCCAACTTCTCCCAGCTGGCGGGGGGGGGGGGTTGCCTGACAAAGGAGGTATACCAGGTGCCATGAGCCTGCCCTGAGGATTTTAAAAAAGGTCCAATTTCAGGATGGCCTCAGGTCTCTCTGATGGTGCAATGCCAAGTCAAAAAAGGCCCAGACTAATTTCTACCTCTTTGTGAACAAATTTGAGGTCAGTTTTACTAACATTTTACAACTACTATACAAAAATGTCAATACAAACGGTGGTTAACTATTGTGAGACGTTCTAAGACTATGATGGGCCCTTCATAAATTCAAGTCCCAAACTAGATGGAAAAAAGACACAGTTAACATTTCAGGTCCAGTGACCCTTCTTCAGAACTGGTCACTGGACCCTAAACGTTAAACATAGAAACATAGAAGATAGGAACAGAAGGAGGCCACTTGGCCCTTCGAGCTTGCTCCACTATTCATCATGATCATGGCTGATTGCCCAACTCAGGTACCTAATCCTGTTTTCTCCCTATGACCTTTGACCCCATTCACCCCAAGTGCTATATCGAGCCACCTCTTGAATACATTCAATAAAACACAGAACATTACAGCGCAGTACAGGCCCTTCAGCTCTCGATGTTGCGCCGACCTGTGGAACCAATCTGAAGCCCATCTAACCCTAAACAATTCATTATCATCCATATGTTTATCTAATGACCATTTACATGCCCTTAAAGTTGGCAAGTCTACTACTGTTGCAGGGTATTCCAAGCCTGACATCTGTCTTATATCTATCACCCCTCAGTTTAAAACTATGTCCCCTCATGCTAGTCATTGCCATCTGAGGAAAAGGCTGTCACTGTTCACCCAATCTAATCCTCTGATCAACTTGTATGCCTCTATTAAGTCACCTATTAACCTTCTTCTCTCTAATGTAAACAGTCTCAAATCTCTAGCCTTTCCTCATTAGACCTTCCCTCCATACCAGGCAACATCCTGGCAAATCTCCTCTGCACCCTTTCCAACGCTTTCACATTCTTCCTATAATGCAGTGACCAGAACTGTACACAATACTCCAAGTGTGGCTGCACCAGAGTTTTGTGCAGCTGCAACACAATTTCATGACTCCAAAACTCAATCCCTCTACCAATAAAAGCTAACACACCACATGCCTTCTTAACAACCCTATCAACCTGGGTGGCAATTTTCAGGGAGCTATGCATATGGGCACCGAGATCTCTCCACTCATCTACACTACTAAGAATCTTACCATTAGCCCAGTATTCTTTATTCCTGTTACTCCTTCCAAAGTGAATCACCTCACACTTTTTCCACATTAGACTCCATTTGTCACCTCTACAGCTTATCTATGCCCCTCTGTAACTTGCAACATCATTCCGCACTGTCCACAACTCCACTGTCTTCAGGCATTCTGGTCACCAGGAAGAACTTGCCGTGCATTAACACCAATCCTAGTCAGCTTCAGGTCTCACAGATGTCCTTGTAACACAAATGTGAGTATTCAGTTGCCAAATTTTGTTGCCAGGTCAGACATACTGGTAGACACCCTCATTTGAATTGCTGAAAGTGTACAATAGCAGCATGGAGAAATGATTTGAAGGTGCTGGTGTTGGACTGGGTTGTACAAAGTTAAAAATCACACATCACCAAGTAATAGTCCAAATAGACCTGTTGGACTATAATCTGGCATTGATTATAATCTGATTTTTAAGCATGGAGAAAAATATGCAAAAGAGAGTTGGTGCCAGGATGCAGCCCTATTTCATCAGTGAATGTGAAAGCATCTGTTGTTATTGTAACTGATGGAAAGAAGAAATAATATCCAACATTCCAGGTAGCGGCCTGTTTTCTGTAGCAGTTTAAAGAGTCCTCCTCTGCTGACCAAGATCAAAGATCTTGATGAAGCCAATGGAGTCAATGTAGAGTGCCTTGAAACAAAAGCAGAAAGTGATGGAGAAACGCAACAGGTCTGGCAGTTTAGTGGAGGACGAAAAACAGTGTTGGTGTTTCCGCATCCTTTGTCATAACAACAATCAATGATTGTCATCGTTAGACTAGCTTTTTATTCCAGGTTTTCATTGATTCAAATTTCACTATCAGCCATGGTGGAATTCAAGTCATGCCCTTGGAGAACTATACTGGGTCTCTAGATTTCTAGTCCACTGACAGTATCACTGCACCACCATCTGTACTTGCATTATGTCAGCATCATAGACAAACATATTTTTTGCCAACATTTTTAATATTCTCAATTAATGCCATTAACATTGTGATCATGATCAGATAATGTGCTTTTTCTGATGTCAGTCGAGGGTTAGATATTGGCCAGGACATCAGAGGGACAACTCCCCTGCCCTTCTTCGAGGTGGGTGGGATCTTTTACAACTACCTGAATGGTGGGACCTTGTGTAAATTCTCAGTACTGTACTGGAGTATCCCTTTTGGTTTTGCTTTGTGTGTACTCAAGCCCTAGACCAGACTTGAACCCAGGACTTTGTGGTTCATATTTGTGATGTCACAGTCTGCAATCCAATCAGAGCAATGCAATCAAAGACCTTCCCCACAATAATGAACAGGGAGACATCTCAGTAACTGTTACAGTGACTGCAGTCCCCCTTGTCTGGTTACATGTGGAAGGGCATTCAGGCCATTAGCAACCACAGAACAGCATTGCCTGCTTGTGGTGGTGATGCTTCCTTCCCAGATGAGTTTAATGCACGGTTTGAGGCACAAAATGATGTGGCAGCGAGGGAGACCACACCCCATCCCAATGACCAGGTGCTGTGTCTTACCACACTGACATGAGGAAAATCCTATGCAGAGACAACCCATGTAAGGCTGCTGGACCAGATAGCATTCCTGACAGAGTGGTCAGAGGATGCTCTGACATACTGACATATGTTCTCATGGACATCTCCCTGAGCTGTGCCATAGTTCTAACATGCTTCAAAGCAGCTACCATTGTGCCTGTGCCAAAACACCTTCAGCGTCCTGTTTCAATGACTACCGCCCTGTTGCGCTAACATCCATCATCATGAAGTGTTTCGAGAGGCTCGTGATGAAGCATATTAAGACACTGCTGCCTCCCTCACTGGACACCCTGCAGTTCACATAATGTCCAAACCACTGAACAGATGATGCCATTTCCACCACCCTCCATCTGGCTCTCACCCACCTGGAGAAGAAGGACACCTATGTCAGATTACTATTCAGAGGTTTCAGTTCCACATTCAACACTATCATTCCTCAGCTGATTGGAAGCTGAGTCTGCTGGGCCTAAATACCTCCTTGTGTAACTGGATCCTGGACTTCCTGACTGGGAGACCTTAGGCAGTCCGGATTGGGAACAGCATCCCCAATACCATCACATTGAGGACAGGGGTTCCCCAGGGCTATGTGCTCAGTTCATACGTGTTCACCCTGCTGACACACATCTGTGCAGAAATGCACAGCTCAAATCATATCATTAAGTTCACCGATGACACGGCTATAGTGGGTCTCATTAGCAGGAATGACGAGTCAGCATACAGAGAGGAGGTGCAGCAGCTAATGGACTGATGCAGAGCCAACAACCTGTCTCTGAATGTGGACAAAATGAAAAAGATGGTTGTTAACTTCAGGAGGGCATGAAGTGACCACTTTCTGCTGGTTATCGACATTCCCCCGTGGAGATCATGAAGAGCACCAAATTTCTTGGCATCCACCTGGCAGAGAATCGCACCTGGACCCTCAACACCTCCACAGCCAAGAAAGGGTAAAAACAATGACTGCAGATGCTGGAAGCCAGATTTTGGATTAGTGGTGCTGGAAGAGCACAGCAGTTCAGGCAGCATCCGAGGAGCAGCAAAATCGACGTTTCGGACAAAAGCCCTTCCATTCCTGATGAAGGGCTTTTGCCCGAAACGTCGATTTTGCTGCTCCTCAGATGCTGCCTGAACTGCTGTGCTCTTCCAGCACCACTAATCCAAAACCACAGCCAAGAAAGCCCAGCAGTGTTTCTACTTTCTGCGTAGACTGAGGAAAGCCCACCTCCTACTCCTCATCCTCACCACATTTTACAGAGGGTTCATTGAGAGTACCCTGAGCTGCTGCTGCATCCAAAAGGCTCAGAGCATTGTGGAAGATCCCACACATCCCTCAAACTCTTTTCCCTCCTGCCATCTGGCAGAAGTTACCGGAGCATTCGGTCTCTCACGGCCAGACTGTGCAGCAGTTTCTTCCCCTGATCCATTTGGTTTCTTAACACAGTATGATTGCACTCTATTCCATCTGAAACTCTTTACACGACTTCAAATTGCTGCTAGAACAACATTTTATTAATTATCATTCTTGTTTTACACTCTAATTTGCACACCACTGTGCCTATTGCCTTGACATGCCAGGAATTACTGAGCTGTCTTGCGTGTATTTCACTTCTTATGCCTCCCTGTGTATGATCGTGTAGTGTGAGTTGTCCATGTAGCACCTTGGTCCTGGAGAAATGCTGTCTCATTTTTACTCTATCAGTTGTATATGGTAGAAATGACAAATAAAGCTACTCTTGACTCTTGACAAGGTGATTGTGTTTGCATCATTCATGTCTTGACACTCAAATATTTCTTTCCAGCAGAGACATGAAAGTTCATGGAGAAGCTTCAGTGAGGCCTGTTTTTCACTTTTGATGATACCACAATAAACAACAGTTTGAATCAGCAGTGACAACATGGCTACAGATACAGTGAGCGATTAGTTCAATGCTTTATATATATAAAAATAACAAGGAAAGAAAATGCTAAAATGTTTTCTGGTGACCTGGCGGCTGTGTTTGTGTTGAGTTATTGAAAGATCATTCAAATGCTTTCCTTCTTCATGCCAAAGCAGCAGGATGTTTAAATGTGAATGGGTTAGAGAGTTTAATAGACCGTCTGCCAGGGTAGGAAACAAAGGAATAAAGAGCCAGAGGCCAAATATCTAGTCAAATGATTTAGTAGACCTCAGCTGGAGTGCAAACAAGAGAAAACAGCAGGAGTGGAACAGGAAACAATTCAGTGAATGACATTTCACATTCTAGTTGAAGTAAATGATCTTCTTTCACCAGTTACAACCAAAAAAAGTGTCTTCATGCAAATTTAGGGGCATCTTCTCTAAAGTGAGAGACTTCACAGTTTATTTTAAAAAAACCTCAATTGATGTACTTGTTTTCATTTTTTAACTCCAGCCCATTACAATTTTCTTAATCTGAGTTTTCAGAAGCTGCTTCTGTAAATTCACACCACTTTGCATTTATTGGTTTTCATTTTTTTGGAAAATTGTAGTTTATTTTTATTTTAATGCACTCATGAACTTTTGTCTCACAATTGTGTTCCAGTGATAAAAGTAGTGCATTAAACAATTGCTTCACTCTCTTTCCCTTCTTCAAATCTGCATTTATTGATTCTCTTAATGAAACATTCCTTGTTTCCTCCATTCTTTGCCAACTATCACCCACCTCTTCCTTGCTTTTCCTTTCCAAAGTTTTTGAACATCTTCCTACCTTCTGGATCTGCAAGT
>NW_025214732.1:0-50000 GCF_004010195.1 Chiloscyllium plagiosum | reverse complement strand
TAAAACTCGAAAATTTATGGATCAGTTATATCGGGAAAAGCCAGACCACAGCTGGAGTACTGTGACATGTATTGGTCTTCCTATTGAAAGAAGATTGTAAATCCATTGGAAGCAGTTGTGGGGATGTTTAATAAAAACAGAAATTGCTGGAAAAGCTCAGCAGGTCGGACAGCATCTGATTAGATTAGATTCCCTACAGTGTGAAAACAGGCCCTTCCGCCCAACCAGTCCACACCGACCCTCTGAAGAGTAACCCACCCAGACCCGTTTCCCTCTGATTAATGCACCTAACACTATGGGCAATTTAGCATGACCATTTCACCTTACCTGCACATCTTTGGACTGTGGGAGGAAACCCACGCAGACACGGGGAGAACGTGCAAACTCCACACAGACAATCACGCGAGGCTGGAATCGACTGTTCTGCGGAAGGGTCACTCGACTCGAAACGTTAACTCTTATTTCTCTGCACAGATGCTGCCAGACCTTTTGAGCTTTTCCAGCAATTTCTGTTTTTGTTCCTGGAATGGGTAAGATGTCTTATGAGGAAAGCTTGAACAGGCTGGACCTGTGTATGTTGGAGCTTATTAAGAAGTGACTCGATTGAAACATATCAGATCATGACATGATGGATGTGGAAAGGATGTTTCCTCCTGTGGGAGAATCGAGAACTAGGATGTCACTCTTTAAAAATAAGGCTTCACTTGTTTAAAACAAAGCTGTAGAAAGTTTTTGTTTGCTCCCATAGAGGGTTTTGAATCTTTAGAACTCACTTCCTAAACGACTGTTGAAGCAAAGTCTTTGAATACTTTTAAGGTAAATAAAGATGGATTCTTCATGGGTAAGGGGTTAAAGTGTTAGGTGGGAAAGTGGAGTTATCCGATCTGCTATGCTCTTATTGAATAGTGAAGGTGGCTCGAGGCCTTCCTGATTCTAATTCGTAAGCGAATACTATTTTCTTCCTTGAGGAACAAAATCCACTTTGCATCTGCCCACTTCGCTAATCCTCATGCAAATCCATCACAAGTCTTATGGTATATTCAATGCAAAGACAATAAAAAGTAAATTGGTCGCTGATTCTGTTAGCTTCAGTGCTTCAGTAAACATTTCTACTAAGTCCTCAGAATAGGCTCAGAATTATCTCAACTCGAAACTAAGAACAGAATAGATAAGCATACCCAACCTTTCATACTTATAGAATCGTAGAGTCATAGAGATGTACAGCACGGAAACAGACCCTTCGGTCCAACTCGTCCATGCCGACCAGATATCCCAACCTAATCTAGTCCTATTTGCCAACACTTCCTCTGGCAGCTAAGTCCATACACGCACCACCCTCTGTGTGAAAAGGTTGCCCCTTCGGTCCCTTTTATATCCTTCTCCTCCTACCCTAAACCTACGCTTGCCTTATGTGTGAATATATTCCTAAATTCCTAACTCATTCCCACGGAGTGAAACAATAGCGTTGTCTTAAAAGTGTGGAGAAATAAATTCTGGTTCTAAAGGTCGCCAATGAAAATCGAAATATGCAAATTAGAATATTTAATTTTTAAATTTTAAACTTTTCCTTTATCTCTCTCTTTCGGACTTCATTTCTCCCCTCCCCCATAACCTGATTGAAAGGGCGACAAGCCATCTGCCATTGCTTTACTGGCTAGCCACCAGGAAAAATACGATGGGAGAATAATCAACGCCCCATGTTCCACCTCTCAAACTGGCGCAGTGAACCGTCATGTGTTGGGAATCCACCTCCTATGAAATAGTTATCATTAGTTTGTTGTGCTTTAACCATTGCAGTAATGAGACGGTTTTTTTTAACTTTACTTTAATGAAACGGGCAATGATCTAAGACAAACAGTTTCATGCTACACACAATCCAACTACTTAAGTGTAAATAAACCTGTTCCAGATCTCTGAATCTTTACCTTTCCAGCTATCATTCACTGTAATACTATGTAAACTAACTAATTCAAGTTTATCAGTATCCTTGGTTCCTTAATCCATATCATTGCTTCCAACAATGTGTCGTAATAAAGTAGGCGTATGGTCTACAAATATATAAGGAAGACCTTTTCCTCAAGAAGTGTCTATTATACCAAACCTACCGTCGCACACGTGATCTATTATGCAGCTGAAAATCATTAATAGACAAAACCTATGTAATTAATATGTTTCGTAATGTTATTTTACTTAGAATATGTTCTCTCCTTTAATGCGATTTTTACTGCGTAGTTCATCTCAGTGACCCATTGCATCACAAAATAGTACCTTTGAGGTCATTTAATGATCATGTTGAAATGTTAAAGTGCGTTTCTGCCAATCCGCAAATATTGTGTATTTAAAATGCTGTCATCGCCAATAGAAGTCAAGATGTTTACAAGTAGTTTGCTGATGCAGTTGAAATGAAGTGGAACAGCAATATTTCTGATACACTTAATACATTGACTTGTCATTTCTCTCCGCGGGCGCTGACTGATCTTCAAAGTGCTTTTACAATTTCTGTTTTCAATTTATATTGACTTTGTTTTTAGTTTTTCATCAGGCAAAAGTCACCGGTCTTTCAGACAACCCAGGATACGAATAGCTAGACAAGGTCGATTGTCTCAGAGCTATCTTACAGAAATATTCCTGACATAGATAACAGGAAGTGAAAATATGGAGAGTTCTTGGTCGGTACATCTTTCCCGGCTACAGCTTACGTGATAACAGAATTCCAAGCGTTAAACCTGATATAAATGCTGCAAGTGAAACTTGATGTTTCAGAGAGGGCCCCAAAAGTAAAATCTCGCAAAGGCAATTGTTTGGATGCGGACTCCACATTGAAAACTGAAGCTCCACAACAAAGCTGCCGATAACGCGGCGGGTAGCTGAGAGTGAAGGGCATCAGCCGCATACACTGACAATTGACGCCTTTAATCAAGTCCTTAAAATATATGACTACTTCATATATATAAATCTCCCTTGACATTCCACATAACGAGAATAGTAAACTTGACAAGTTGTTGGCTCAGATGACAGGGCAGAAACTAAGTAACAGGATAGAAATAGAATCATCAAGTATTTCCAAAAGTGGAATCTTTACGAGGTAGGAACTGATCCTATTTTCGCTGCAGAGAACTGAGGTAGATGATGTGTTACTAAATTACTTTTAACTTGGCATCAGCAAACACATTGCCATAAACATTGCATGGGGTTAAAAGAATGGAGTTTCCCACGTTTTAGTTCGTAAACACTGCCTGCTGCAAACCCCACGGCTCGTGTGGTTTATACAAACTGCAGGCACCGTCTGAAGTTTACAACGGGTTTAAGCTACTTTTCTGAACAAAAATAAACGAAAAAGACATACTGCCTCCAAGCCAGAGATGTCTGTTAACCGCTCTATAAAGAGACTGCCCCAATTAGTTGACTACGTTGTTGTTTATCAAACAACTTTCATACATTTTATAGCGCTATTTTGCTAAGAAGGTAACTTGTTTCTTTGCAGCTGTATAGAAATGTGAAACATGAAAAGAACGTGAAAAGAAATTTCGGAGAATTGGTGTTTAAACCTATAGTAATGCCTTGTTAAATACTATTCTCATTGAAAGTGTTGACATAGCTTTACATTTGATGTCAATGACAAAATAGGAGGAAAAACGTGTACATGTCCCGCATATATTCCAACTGTCTCTTGTCCTCCACAAATTAATCTTTCATTTCTTATCATCCTTACCCGGTGTGAAAATTGAATTTAGTAAATATAAAACACTCTGTCCTAAATTATAATTTTCAAACCTTTGCAGCTGGATCTGTTTACTTTTTTGAAAGTCCGAATCTGTGATATCGCTTATCCCTGATTTCTACTCTTTTGTTCTCTCCACATATCTTTCTATACACAATTTTCCACCAGGGAAATTAAGATTTTGTGTGTTTATTGGCGCCGTATGGGTTCTAGTAAGCGCTGACTTTCCCAAATTATTGTATTGTTTCATGGGATGCTAGCAAGGCTGACATTTATTGTCCGTCCCTAATTGTCCTTTTATGCTGGAAAACTACTTTCTTGAAACGCTGCAGTTTCTGTAGTGTAGATACGTTGCAGTACACTTCGGAAATATCATAGTGGTGGTATGCGTCTATGAACTGTTTATTACATACGGATCACATTGCGGACATACTTGAATGGAATTCTTGTCAAAACAATGTCGTATATATATTTGTAATTTGTGGTTGATCATAGAAAATCCCAAACACGTGTAGATTAATTTTCCTCCCCATTACTATGTTTTAAGCGCATTTAAGTAGAATTTTTCTCTCATGTTAAATCATCATTACCGAATCTAACAGTCGCATAATTAGATTAACAAGAAGTGATTGTCATAAACTAAATTAACCCGTGCCTTATCCATACACTAAAGATTTGCTATAACTCTATATCAACGAACTTGTTCATAAGTTTACTTTGGAGAGCTTATTCCAGTTTGAAAGCCCATATTTTGCTTCAGATAAAACAGGTGCACTTAGATTTAAGTGAAAAACAACGTCTATATTTCCAATTTACAATAACTGAATTCATCAAAAATATTAGGAGAATGATTATTTTCACAAATTCATGACGCGCTCTGTTTTTCCAAACTTAATTACAGCAAATAAAACATAGGGATAGGCACATTTCTGAAGTTTTGCATTTTTGATGACAGATGCAGCAAAATTCATGGTAAGACATATCAATCAGAATAATGTCTTGCTGGGCGTCAAAATGGTACATCGGTGACTTTTTGTTTAAAATATCTGCGGGCGGGTGCTATTCGGATTTACGAGTACAGATTGACAGCAAATACATAAACAAATACATTGAGCTGGTGCAAACGTTGTTTTAAACCCAAAAGCTAATTAAGAGTGCCCTGATAATACAATTAAAATTAGATATTTCAGCATATTTCACCTTATTTCCGAAGGTAGTAAAAGTAAAATAAATTCAGCAGTCTCATTCTGTTTAACTTTATAAAAGTGTTGCATCACACATTTAGCAACCTTAATGTTACAGTCAGTAGAAACAGGATAGTGAAGAAAGCGTTTGGTATGCTTCCTTTTGTTGGTCAGAGTATTGAGTACAGGAATTGGGAAGTCATGTTGTGGCTGTACAGGACATTGGTTAGGCCACTGTTGGAATATTGCGTGCAATTCTGGTCTCCTTCCTATCGGAAAGATGTTGTGAAACTTGAAAGGGTTCAGAAAAGATTTACAAGGATGTTGCCAGAGCTGGAGGATTTGAGCTATAGGGAGAGGCTGAACAGGCTGGGGCTGTTTTCCCTGGAGCGTCGGAGGCTGAGGGGTGACCTTATAGAGGTTTACAAAATTATGAGGGGCACAGATAAGATAAATAGACAAAGTATTTTCCCTGGGGAGGAGGAGTCCAGAACTAGAGGGCATAGGTTTAGGGTGAGAGGGGGAAGATATAAAAGAGACCTAAGGGACAACGTTTTCACGCAGCTGATGGTACGTGAATGAACTGCCAGAAGAAGTGGTGGAGGCTAGTACGATTGCAACATTTAAAAGGCATCTGGATGGGTATATGAATAAGAAGGGTTTGGAGGGATATGGGCCGGGTGCTGGCAGGTGGGACTAGATTAGGTTGGGATATCTAGTCGGCATAGACAAGTTGGACTAAAGTGTCTGCTGTACATCTCTATGACTCTCATTATCTTCCGGAGTGCCAACTGCACATTCTTTTTAAAGTATTAAATCAGTTTTTTTTTGCCATTTGTACCACCTTCACACAGGAGCAGAAAATAGATTTCAGATTCTCTGGAAATTGAATCCAAGTGCTTAAAAGTAAGAAAACAGAGTTCAATTGCAGTTGAGATTGGTGAATATGTTCCATGAATAAGCAAAGACCTATTTATTATACAATCATGGAAGGTCACAAACTTGAACTGATAACTTACTTTCGCCATGGATGCTGAAAGACCCGATGAACATTTCCAGCATTTCGCACTTTTATTTCAGATTTAAATATTCACAGTATTCGTTCTTTAACTGCAATGTTTAGTTTTCAGTTTCTCGATGCTTATGCAAATAACAAATTTGCTATTCTGTAGGTATTAAAACTAAATTTTTAACTGAATACCGTGACGCTTAAAATAAAGTTTTAGAATCATTTGTAAGGGCATAATTTCCACATCTACGAGATTAGAATAATCTACAAATTCATATTAAATGTGCGATTTTCCAGCACCAGATAACTGTGTTCTTGGACATAATAGTGGTCCGTTTCTCGGGCCAATATATCACTGTTTCTTAAGAGTACAAAGTGTGACTCTTGCTACACTTTGACATGTGGTTTCGAAAGAAGATTCTAACAAATTCTCTCAAGAGCTGAAGGTTTGGTGTTTTCTCTTTGTAGATAATAATTAGTTGACTTTGAATTCGAGTTGTCTTTGGATTCTGAGTTTCATTCTACACAACTCCACAACTAAATGATTGGGAATTTGAACACGATTCAAAGTATTGTAGATTTGAGGGTACAATTACAGATGAGTAATAATGGAGCTTTGCACAGAAACGGCAGCAATCTATGTAACTATGAACTAGAGCTTCAATCAACCTTGGAATCAATTCGAACATTTGCACCCTTATGCAACGTTGGAATCATAGAAAGGTGTGAACACACAAGAAGCTTTATATATCCGTCCCGTCCAATTGTGCTCTTTACAAGAGCAACTCAATTAGTCCCACACTTTCAACACAGCTCTGCATTTTTTTTTCTCTTTAGGTAGTGATCCAACTTATTTTGAAGGCCTGGATGTAAGCACGCGGCCAAGCCAAAACCACAACACAGCGGTATTGTACTTTTCAAAAGGACTCTACACCAAAAAAGAATGTTGTCACCTTTCACGGTCCCATTAACTGTAAAATTCCAATGGTTAAGATTTATGATGACACGAAATCCTAATCTGTTTTCCTGAATATATATATTGTGTTTGCTAATAATAAAGGCGGTGGGATCTTTACATTGACTTCAATGTCCTTCATGGCTGCGTTACAATTCAACAATGAGGAAAGGACAAGAAACTGTGTTTCTCGTAATTGAATTTTAGTATATGTACACACTGAGATCATCAATAGACTATGAAGGTTCCAATGCGTCCGATTTCTTTTGGAGAATAGAGGGAAACTGCCTGCAATTTTGCTGCTTGCTGCGGTTACTCATGCTACACACAGGGGCCATGTGCTACAGTTATTCTGAGGTTTGACCATTGCCCTTTGTGGTGGAGTACAGAGGCGCGCAGGCGTGTTGCAGCCTTTCCCATTAGGGCTCCAGCGCGCGAGCGCCCGCCAAAAGAGTCACGTGGACTGTGAGCAGCCGCTCTGCGGGCAGCAGAAACTGCCTGCCTTTGTCATTCAGTGGGGAGCAGAGAGGGAGATTCATGCGGATGGGATACTAGGAAGCCCGCAACTTCCAGTCAATCATCCAGCCAATGCACAGTCTATGAAGATAATGCAAACCACAATTTGCAGAATGTGTAAACCATCTTGGAAGATAAGGCTGATTACGACTGAAATCCTGACAGTGAAAGAGTCAGCCTTCATATTAACTTCCAAAGCGCAGCACCTAATGCTTTCCGCGGTCGCGATTTAACGCCCAAACCTTTCTGCCCGAGCTATTTAATGGAAATCCCGATATCAAATGTCAAGGCGAGAGAATAAAATGAAGCTCTTAATCCTAACCAAGGAAAGAAAAAAATGCTCTGCAGACAAGGCACGTAACCAATAACCGTTCGCTCAGCTCTTGTACAAGTAACAAAAAAGAAACTGGTTGTTTGTGAGAAAAGGAAATCCGCTCGTTGAGCAAAGAGCTTAAAAAGATCACGCATTAGACAAGAACGTTACCCACCACTGACAAACAGGAAGCACTTATCTGATTAAACATTCACTTAGAATTTTGATGTAATATTTGTAAGGTAATCATGTATTACTGCTATGTTTTTTGTTAACGTCACACTGACACCTAATTGTTATTGACATTTTCAACATACGATGTATGTCGGGGGCTCTTCTGTATTAGAGAATCATTTCTATACTTACAGTAAAAGTTGCACTTCCTGATCTCTGTACATTAAAGTGTAACTGATTTATATACAATTTTTCAAGTATAGGAACACCAACCAACATTAAGCCAAAAAGTTCTTTTTTAAATTATCCAATCGGTTGGCGCGTTTTGCCGCGTTTAAGAATTCTGCAGTGACAGGTAAATATTAAACTTAGTTTATAACATTTTCATGTATTTACAATCAGATTTCAAAGGCGCAGCATAGTGTCGCGCATTGAGTACACGGCAAGCTACCCAGGTTCCATTTAACATCGACGCAGTGATGTTGAATGTTTGTCTATTATTACCTGCCTGTACAGTGAGACATCAACAACAAGTTGGACCCATAAATATCTGCACAAGCCACTCCTTATTGTAGGCCAAGAATAATACGTTGGGAGAGATACATCTCATTCAAAGCAATTGTGATAACTGCATTAGCTAAAATATTTACTGAACACAATAAAATGAGATCAAGCCAGGAATAAACTTTATGGATGACGGTATGTATCGTATTGACCGGTCCAAGGTGTGACCAGAAGATTGTAAATGGTGCATTCACTTAATTCGGTTGAATTGTCTTGGTTTGTTGTATTGGAACAGGGGGAGTACTGCCTTCACATTCCAAGCTCTCACCTTTGCACCTCCAACTCAAATGAAAAGCTGTGTTCGGACAAATTCGTTCAGCACCTTCCAAACCTCTCCCCGTGTCCATCAAGTTATCCGAAAATGGCTTCAGTGTGTGCATTGGTGGATTCACAAAGCAACATGCATTCAATTGTCTGAAAAAAACCCCATAAAAATGGCATGAAAATGTCACACTTGCAAAGTGGCGGAAGAATATTAGCATTTAGACATATCTTTCCAAGTGAAACCGTCTGGTGCGCTCTGTGTTTTACATGGGCCTTGAATGCAAGGGGAGCTTCCGAATTGAAGTTAATAACTTTTCCACCCATGTCACAGCAAACCTAAAAGACTTGTGTTGGCCCGATGCCCGTGGGCCTCCTCAATCTGTTTGTACTTACAAACAAAAGCTTTGGTGACGCAGTTACACTACAAGCATTTCAATTACCTGAACTCGCGTTATTCTTTACCTGGATGCTTGTTGTTAATAGTTACTTTACTTTCCACGCAAATAGGTGTACGCTCCGCGTGTAAAGTTAAAGAGAGATAATAATTTAGAGATGACGAAAAAGTAAAGCTTTTTATTTAATTCTCCTCGCAGGAAAACATGCCATCCTGCAACAACGGCAAAACTTTGGTTCTCTCAGGAAATCTTCCTGTCTACTTGAAAGCATAAGGCATGATTGCTCTCAGTAGATGTTTGCTGCTAAGGAGGTAAGCTGTTTTTTTGTCCCTGTGTGCAAGTGAAGTGGACTTTGAAAAACACGACATTCATATTCAATAGAATACTACAAAGAAAATGATTTAAGTACTTAGCAAATTAAAACAAACTTTATCTTATCCGGTTAGTATAATTAACGGACAAATTCAACAATATTTCCTACTAATGAATTTATATCAATGTTAAACAATATACTGTTTCATTCATATGATTGCCCCTTATATCATTCATTTTTTATTTATTTATTTCTTTTCAAACGTAGATGTCAGAGCAACCAAATAAATTTGATTATCAGTGAATAGTGCTATTCGATTGCGATTTGTTTTAACGCAAACTATGGGAATGTAAGCAAATCAATTAAGATTATCTTACTCAAAAAGTTTTTTTTAATCTACTTGCGGTAACTATAAACTATGTCCGGAAACTAGGAAAATAGAGATGATACTATTGTTTACTCTTGCTATGTTTGCAAAATCAACGTTTGGTTCATTGGCTTCATGAAGAACTTGAAATAACAATATATAATTTCATTTAAAACAATCCTCCTCTTTACAAGATTAGTTGAAAAAGAAAGTTGTAAAAATGCTTTAGAAACCTTTGACTGATTTTGCTTGAGGGTAACTGTCCTGCTGAGAAAAACAATTGATGCATTTTAAAAGAAAGCAGAGGGGATATGTGTAGTGTAGCGGGTTTCGAAAACTAATTATCCTAAATTGTGTTATATTGCAATAGCCTGTTTTAAGGGAAAAGTAAAAAGGGAAAGCATTTTCTCCAACAGAGAGATACATGTATGGAATAATTGACTTAACAAGATATTGGGGAAAAAAGAGGGTTTGCTGCAATGCTGACAATGAGAGGACTTTTCATACTTTATATTTAGGAAAGCCTAGCTCTGAGGAATGTCTTTACGTGGAGATCTGACTCGAAGGTTACTAGCACTTTTGTGACGCACACCTGATACCATTGACTATTCTCTAGCCGTTAGAGTATGATTTCATCCCGACAGTATTGGATAAAGTAGATTTTACTGGCGAGTCCTTCTATCATTTAATAGTCCATTATGATGTCTTGCATTTTAAGGAATTCAGTGCCAACTAATGCCGCGGACTCCTTTCGAAACCCAGTAGTACGAGCATAACAATGGCACGTAATTGTAAGGATTGAAATGATTCATACTAAACCTTCATTATCACAGCAAATATTATTTGATACCATTAGCACTTACGAAAACCGCTCATTAAATGCAAAGTATTGTCAAACATTTTCCTCGGCATTGTTTTGGAGATGAACTCGCAACGTACCAAGATTGAATTGGAGAGTTGTGTGGAATTTATAACACAGAAGATTATTTTTGCCACGGAAAAGTACCTGCAGACTCTTAACATACTTTTACAAGAAGTGCTATGTTTAGCAGAAATAGGAAACAAAGTAACTATCAAGAGCTTAAAATCATTGATTTTATAGTTGATCTCAAGGTAACTAAAGTATGGCTTGCATTATGCCTTTCCAATTTGGAGCACAAAAAATTGAATTGTTTGCTTGCTAGTTTTCAAACAGCGTCAGTAACAGTAGAACAATATTAAAAATGTAGTCAGAAGTACAGTCTTACGTTTTTCTACAAACAAAATATAACCGTCAGGAAAAAAAAACATCAAATCCCTGTGGAGTTTGAACCGGCAACGTTTAAATAACGCTAAAGCAGACCATCAATGTTCACGTGTGGAGACACGGATGGGAATCTATCCTTGGCAGTCTTATACGTCTGAGGGTATCACGTAAAACAATCGGATTTATGTACCAACTAGCAAACATGAAAACACTAATATTCTTTGGAATCTATCTTCTTCATAGATTTTGCAGTTCCCAGCTGGTATCTTATGCCCAAGTAAGCCATGAGGGGTCAACCCTTTCAGCCTTCAATGTGAGCCCAAGATCATGCCTTGAAGTAAATATGGAAATAAATGCTGTTGATCTCATTTACCCCAGCATAAACTTTGAGCATTGAGAGATGTAGAATTTACATCTATTACCACAGACTCAAAAGATTCATTTTTCAAGAAACTTTGTATGTTATTTGCTGTATGGTATTGGTCTTTCAATATAAAGTGTACACATCTACAGTTTTGTGAAACCATTCTGATTGAATAACTCCAATTATCAGAAGCTTATTTCTTTTGGCTCTAGTGTTAATAATTATGTGGTCCAATGTCATCTGTTGAAATTTGTACTTTATGTGCTATAGATAAAACATGGAGAATGATTTGGTTTAACATTAGGTCAACCATCATATTTAAAGTAAAATTTGACAGCTAGCAAGTAACTGAAAACTTCACCTCCTGAAAATTCAAACATTGTGAACTCTGGCTGCCTTCACTGGCACTGACATAGAAATTGATTTTAACTGTTTGACTATGCTGACCAAGATTCAATCCATGACAACATCAATGGGGAAAAAAACCATTGTCGGAATAACATCAGTTCAATTACAATATTTATAGATTTAAACACACTCATGTTTTCAAATTAGAGAGATTTCTGGTATAAGAATTTTTAAAACATGTATTCAATAGTCCAACTCACTATTAGCTAACAAGTGGAAACAATGAACATTTCAAACAAAATATTTAAATATAGCATATCACTAGTTGGATTTGGTTACAGGGAAATGGTCTCAAAAATAATTATTTGAATTCTCAGAGGTAGTGTACGCCTTATCTAGCCATGTTTTCATTATACTGGATATTGGATTTCTATCCCTACATACCATACCTCTGAATTTTCCTTAATTGCTTGATCCTAGAAATATTTCAACTTGTCAATGAGATCATTATGTATAGTGACACTGTTGTTCTGCAGTCAATTCAAATACTTAATACCCACTTTAGGTCTAAAATGATAAATCATGGAAACAATTTTATTTTAGTTGATGAATTCATCTTTCCTTATACTAATGGTACAGGAAAACATTTAACAACCATAGATGCTGACATCTACAGTCAAATCAGTATTCACAGTGAAATGGCTAAAAAGAATACTTTTTCTAATGTTCATTTCTTTGATTCCTTTTCAAGTGGTGTCTTTGTGGACAATTCACTAGCCATTTATATTTCATCTGAACAGTCAGTCAATAACAATGCAATACCAGCAAATTAAAAGTATGTTGATATACAGATATAGTAAACTTCAATTAAAACAGTTATACAAAATATCTTCCAACGTTTACATCTTTACAATAACTGCCTTCCCAGCTTTCCTTCCTTCATTTTTCACTGAATATCAGCTCCAGTGAATCATGAGTCATTAAATCCAACACTGTTGATGCACATCTCCTTAAATCTTTGCAATAAACTTTGCAGTGATGTAGATCCATTGCTATTTTGCATTCCCAAAAATTGGAAAACCATCTTGGAGGAGCAAAAGATGTTGTCAAGGCTATTCTTGCTATAGCCACATCTTGTTTCTTGCTTTGAACCAAAATGTACAAGTCACTACAAAATAGTGATGTTAACAATGCTCACAATGCTAAGCATTCTCTATCTATATATTATCACATGGTATGAACAGGTCTTCGAATACATGTGCTGTACCATCAGTTTGGTGAATACTGTCAGCCTGATGACGCTGATGAGCCATTAACAGATGATTTGCGTGGTCTGTTGCTGCTGAATGGGATATGATGGTTAGTATTGGCATTGGAGGAACCATTCATTGTAGTAGATATATGAGGAAAGTGTGGATGTGGAGACTGCCCTGGAGTAGAGGGACTAGGCAGTGATGATGATGTGGATGGTGCAGCAATTGGGCTATTAGCCTTATCACTCCCAGAGTCACTTTCTACCTCTCCACTGGTGTTATTGAATCTGTCTTGTTGATGACCAATTTTAATTCTTTTGCATGTTGGTTGGACTCGATATTTTAGAGGAAGTGGTCCATTCTGAAATGAAATGCAAGAGCATCTGGTAAGGACTGAAGGTTTGGAGATTAAAAATTTTTAGATCCATAAAGAATTTGTAGATTGGATTTACCCTCCTCCATGCATAAATGTAGGCAATATCCATAAGAGTGTAATAATCTTTCAATGGTTCATCTTCATACATAACATCAATCTAATGCGAAAAGAATAAAAATCATCTTTATTGATGATAGCAGGAGTGATTTTTACAAAACAATACACATCACAGAATTACAAGCCTCATTATTAGTTGTATAGAAGTAATATTGCATTGTAAAAAGGGAAACAAGCAAAATGGATGCAACTTCACATTTCACTGTGATAGTCAGAGTTTTAAAACTCTTAGGCCATAATGTTCATTTCCACAAAATTAGGTAAACATCAACAGACTCCGAAATCAGGTGAGAAAATTGATGACTATTTTCGGTCATGGATAATATGTCACGGTGACACAAATAAAACAATTGCAAATAACTCTTACAGTCATTCATTACTCCCTTAGTAATTTTTGTTACTCTGATCCTTGAGATTGGTAGAAGCTCTTCTATCTCAATGCCTAGACCTTTCTCAACACAATCATATTAAGATTTGGTTGGTAATGGTAATGTTCTGTATTGCAAAATTTGGAATCAGTTTAAATGTTAAAGTAGCTTAAATCTATTTTTGTTTTCATAAATGTAACTGTTTAAAACGTGGTAGACAACTACTATATACTGCATTCAAATTACATCCTTATATTAGAGTATATACAAAAGGGCCTCCAAATCTCCTTTGTCATAATAAAAGTTCTCATAACTGCACATGTGCAAAAGAAAAAAAAACAAATAGTCAGAATGATTGACCCCTTTCTCTCTTTCCCCCCCCCCAGTAATTACTGTATCTATAAGAATGTAGAATCCTTCAAAATAAATTCTCATAAGTTATCAGAACTCATTTATTAGATAAATAATTCCACTGTAACTTTAATAAAGTGCATCTCAAATGTACCTGAAATGCTTGAGGGATGTCCATTTTACTCCTAAGGAATTTTCTTAAATGCATCACAGTCATAGCTGCTGGACACCGCAAATATCTCTTGTCATTCATCTGAAGAGAAACAAAATAAAAATTGAGACTTATAGACATTGCAACTATCAAAAAAGTGGAAACCTGTGTTACTTCAACTATTAGTACCACTGGTCTACAAATATAATCAATCTTGTATTAAGTATATTTATCTGCTTGGTTTATGTTCGTGTTTAACTATTTAAACATGTTTTGCAAAAAAAAAGTATAGGAATTACAATTGAAAATAGGTACCTCATCTTTTGTTTTCTCTTTTTCTGAAGTTTCTTTTCGTTCAGTCCTGTAATACAAGACAATTGCCTTTCAGTAAGAAAAAAATGCTAAAATCACTAACAATTTGTGATGCAGTGTACTTTGAGTGATTGCTATACTTACTTATTTTGTTCATAGAATTCTATTGACAAGCTAATGATTTCATCATCTGTTATAATCCTCTTTTCTTCTTCTGTAACTTCACCCCTGTCTTCATTAGAGCCATTTGCTGCTACACAAATTTAAACATAAGGAAGTACTGATTTTAGAACATTTTCATGTAAAAATATTTCAATTCAACTTTGGAAAGTTAAAAACAAACAATTGTACTTCTATCATTTCAGGCCTATAAAGGTGTTAACAGAAAGGTGTACAATAAAAATTATTCAAATCAGTGTTTCATTTTCACATTTTATCCTGCTTTCAGCAACAAGCAGCATGGCATGCTAGACTTAAAATTTAAAAACAGTTTAAGCCAAAGAGCATAAATGATACAGATATTAACTGAAAGCAATAAATGCTGGTCTAGCCAGTGAACACAATTAAAAAACTGAGAATTATGCAAATCAAAAGAACTGTGGATGCTGAAAATCAAAAATAAAAGCAAAAATTGCTGGAAAAGCTTAGCAGGCCTGGCAGCATCTGTGGCAAGAAATCAGAGTTAACAGATTGGGTCCAGTGATCCTTACTTAGAACCCTCAGATAATTAGGACACTATTTCTTTTGAAATCTATAACAGCAGAAAACATTTGACATGTGACAATTCAAAAATCAAAAATATAAACTATAAAAACAAATATGGGTTTATGAAGCATGCCCACAACTATACATCATTCTTAATTAGATAAGGCATTGGGTTTAAAAAAATAACTGAATTCCACAATTTAAGCTAAAACCATTTACAAAAATATATACCAAAATTGTAACAATTCAATGACTGCATTATATATAAATATTGAAAGAAATCTTTAAAAAGGTGTCACTTTGCTATTGTGTGGAATCAAAAGAAATGCAATACTGACTAAAACTTGTCCCTTTTTCAAAAAAAAATTACTACATTTATTGGCATAGATGAGAAATCAATTAATTTTACTATTGCATACTTACCATCAGCAGAAGGATGAGCAGCATAGAAGTCCCTTCTACGTTTCATTTCATCTATGAAAGATAAAGAGTGATTAATTGTCTGACTGACAGAAAGAGGAATTAAATTCAAATTTAAAATTTGTTTTATATCTTTAAAAAACTACACTTACCTTTGAAGAGGCCAGGAACTAATTTATACACAATATCTTGTAATGTCTTATCTGACCTTAAGAAAGGATTGAACATGAATCACACTTGAAAACACTACAGAAAAGTTTGATTCTACATAGCATTCATCAATGGGACTTTAATCTGCATCTATAGCAGGATCATTTGTGTATATACCAAATAACTGTTCACTTTATTTTAATGCAGTATTCCAAAATGCAAACTACTTCCCTTTTTTGTTTTAAAATGTATGCTGCCATTTATTAGTTTGCAGACACATACGGAGTTATGTAGTCTGTAAAAATGGTGCAATCTGTAATTTTGTCAAAAATGTTCACTTGACAGGAATTTGTAATAATTAAATTGAGGTGCAAAAATTATATATCTACAGCATTTCAGAAAGATATTAAACTTTGTGTCTTATTTACTCTAATAGCTGATGTAAAAATGTTTTGAATATAACAAATATTTTAGTACTGCTTTGCAATTTTTTTCTAACATTGTCAACATAAATTTTCTGAGTAATAGAACTAAAAATTTGATAAATCAAGTTTGCAGTGTTTTTGTTTAAACTTTGTAAGGACAAGGGGAGTGGTATTTATGGTGCTTACATTGGACAGTAATTGGAGATTATTTTCATAATGTTTCAACTTAGTAAAGCTGGTTGATTGTTTAATCTCAAAACCTGCATTAAAACAGTCAGTTAACATTCAAATATTATTTTAACTATCAGATAAAATCTGAAAGAGGCTTTCGCGCCCAATTTCAGTCAGTTCAGCATTTATTGAATTGTTTTGATAGCTTCGAGTATAAAGTATTTCCAGACAAGCACAAACATCAGGCATTACCGGATCTCAATTCTTTGAGCTACTGCCAAAGATTTCCAAATAATGAACTTTGTATTTCTTTCAAAAACAGAACTATATCTTTCATTCAAATCTTGTCAACTACTTTCAACTGTGATGTTTGATAACTATAAAATTACAATTTCCTTAAAGGGCAGTTTACAAAATACTAGCAAGGCTATTGGATGATCACGTGATACATGTTACTAAAGCACCATCGATTAACTAAGAGAATCACTATGCGACAGACCATGTTTTTAGAAATATATGACATGAAAAAAAGTGTCACTAAACAGTTTACAAAAATAACTATCATAACGACATATGTTTACACTTGTATTTACTTTGAGAAATTGTAATTGTCAAACACAAATCATCTCCATACGGTAGTTCAGTTACACCTCTTATAGACGCACGCCTACTGGCTTTATCAAAATTGTGATCTCTCCAAGTACATACCTAATGTTAAGAAGGGGCCTAGTTTTGTGAACTTGCACATCGCAAATGGGACAGTACTTGCTGGTTTCCAAGTAACGGACGATGCAGGTCTTGCAAACTGTAAATAAACGCAGGAATCACGTGCGTTATGCATAAACCAGTGATAATGCTTGATCTAATGACATGGTTTGCCGACATACCTTAGTTTTGTTTCGAGAATCTAACATGAACGAGTGGCCTGCTGAACGCCAATATACTGTACTCACATGAATGTAGGCACTCAATGATGGTTGTTGCATCTATGAAGTATCCTCCACACAACACACACATCAAATGAGGGTTCAGTTCAGTTATTTTGATTCGTGTTGTTCGGTGCATTTTCTGACTAAAATGGCCGCGTCCTGAAAGCTGAATAGAAATATAAAGGAATAGCGTTTTTTTTCCCTGTTATGGAATTCCATTATTTAATGCATTCATTGGTTGGTTTGTTGTACTTGCCCTCCACGACACAACCATGAAGCTAAATAACTTAGTATCCATATTGGCAGATACAAAATTAGTACATTTTATAAAGGCAGAGATCAACAAAGCAGTATTTGTGAAACAACTTTGAAATAAGAATATTCGCAAAGCATCAGTTAATGACTGGCATTTCTTGCCCCTCTGCCGGCTCAGTCTTAATTGGCAAAACAAGAAAGCGAAACTGTTTAGTGAAACAATTGATACCTGTAAAACTAAGAATCGTTTTCACTGAAATATTGACAAGCTGAGGTGCGGTAGCTGCATATGAAGAGTAGTAGAATTCGAATTGCAAGTGCCGAATCAGACCCAATTAATGCAGAGTGGCTAACATATTAAAGTGCACACTGAATCATCTTCGTAATCAGACAGACTTTAAGATATCCTGTACAGACTACCTTCCTCGCAAACCTCCACGGTGATAATAAAAACAACTCACGGACTACGAGCATGCAGGTCAATGACAATGAATTTTGACTAGCACTCCTGATCGTTTGGTTGGCTTTGTTTCCTTTACATTTAAGCGTAACAAAACCGCCTTTTCTAGACTTCACTCCTAGCCGCTGAGCGGGCGAACCAAAAACACATTTCTTTCCGCGAAACCAACATGTCTTTGGGCTCATATTGGTGCCGTTTCAAGACACCTCGAGATCGATGAAAATTCGTCACAAGACAAAGCGACTCTTTATTAAGCAGAACATCGTGATGTCGCAAGGATCATCGCATCTGGATTTGCAATCACACGTTTCATGTTTGACATTAAACCGACAATATTTTAGCCCCGCGTAAAGCGAAACAGGAAGAATTGTGTTCTACAAAGCCATTTCCGGCAATTACATGTTCGTTGGAAATATTTTAATGAACATCGGGGTGCTAGAGTGGTAATGTGATGCAGATACCGAAGCTGACCCGTTACAAATGTAATAAAATAACATTCGCGTCCTACAAAGAGGAGCTTTCTAAATAAGCAAAAAAGGCAAATTGACGTCTGCTGGTGCCCATACCCGGCAATTCTTACAGTTACTATAGCAACTTGGGTTACACTTGGCATTTCGCCAAAGGACCGAAAATAGAACGAGCTTCTGCGGGGGACCCACGGCGGTCATGTGAAAATATCGCAAATTTAAACCGTTGAAGGTGCAATCACGATCCGACACTGAGCTGAACAATCTAAACATGCAAATCTCACCGCCATTTCAAATGAGCCCTAACACAGCGCACATCATCGCTTTTTTTGGCTCTCCTTGAGATAGACTCCACGTCGACACTAGCTTTTAGTAGTGGCTTTTGTGATCACACGATTTCCTTCTGCAAACGCCTGTCTCCTTTCCAGGGCGACTAATGGGTCGCGGCGGTTCCACCAGAGAGGTTCACTTGGATAGTGCACGCCTATTGATTAATAATTAATTAATAAGTGATCAGGAAACAGGAATCCATAAAAGGTGCAATGTTCTATTAAACTTGTTACGGTTTGTTGCCCACTTAAAGTGTTTTTAAAAAGGAAGCCGCCGGACTTTCGTAAGAAAAACAGCAAGAAAACTGACAACATGCAAATAACTAAGTGACGCACATAATTCAGAGGACGCACAGAAACACCAGGCCAGACGGGCGGGGGGGGGGGGAATCTGCCGCACTTCGAACACCTACAATCGTACTCATACCGTTAAAAACACATACATTCAATCACCGCTTATGTATATTAGCTTCAAGAAAGCAATTTTTACCCACAGCGCCGACGCGCGACGTTTTGCAGTAATCATACTACTCGGTGTCATAAACAATCAACAATTCTATAGTTTTCATATTTCAAAAGGCTTTGAGACACAAGCAGACCATGTGCACATTTGCATGAAGCTTCAGTCATTTCGTCCCTCAGGCAGTCTAACAATCAAAACTGGACAGTAATCCTTCGTTTCTTCACTCCACACTGGCCGTTTTACATTAATGTCCTTCCCCCCCGCCCCCCACCAAAAAAAAGCATGCCCAGAAACTCTGAAAAGTTCTCCCGTTTTCCAGTTTAGTTAGAAGTTACCGGGATTGCGGCACTTAACCATGGTCGTGCTTGCTTTTAGACGGCTCTCGCTGTCGAGCACCGGGGACCCCTTCCGCGAACAAGCCGAAATAAAATGAAAATTGAAAAAAAAAACAAACCACGTGTTCTTAAAAAAAACGCTCAACCCTCCCCGACAGACTAGTAATCGGCCCTTCCGATCAGTGAACAGAACCGGCGTGGATTTAACTGCTGAATAAATGAAGTACTCCTTCAGCAAAAACCTTCCTCACAGACAGACAGCCCAAGCCTGTTATAGACCCCCATGTAAACACACGTGTTTCACTTCACATACCCGTGGGCTTCCGTTTATGCTGGGTAATTCATTTCAGCTGCTCAACTTTATGTCTCCCTGATTATGTTTTAAACCCGATGGTCTATATTATCAGGTTAAACATTTAGCTTCGTAACATCATCCTCACACCACCCAAGTGTAACAAAGACATCCATTTAAAAGCTGCACTAGGTACAGCACAACAATGTGGACTATCTGACAAATGCGTTTTCAAGATACTACATTAGGAGAGCCCATATCTCAAAATACAGTTTTGTAGCATATCCAACAGTAATGCTGAGAAATGGTAGATTCCAATTTTTCAACTGTGTGCCTTATCATGTATATTTCAAAGAAATCCCAACGTCAGCTTTGATCAAAGCATCACCACCAATATCTATTCAAACACAAACAAATATTTCTGGAAGATCTATTAAAGCAGAACATTATATAATCTTATCTGTTAAAATTGGCTTTGGATGTGGCTGAAATCAAGGTCAGGGGTAAAAGGAGTATTGGAAGTCGGACGGCTTCATTTTCTTTCAGTAACCGTTCTGATTTGAGCAATCATTGATGTTGGAAGACCAACAAAATAATGTGACCGCATGTAACTTCCAACAGCTTCAGTTATTTCACTTAAGTACATCACAACAGAGATCATTCCGTGAGATTTAAAGTCCAAGTGGCAGGAGGAACACACTCAGAAATATGCACTCAGTGTCTCTTCTCAAGGAATTTCAGTTGTTCTTCTCGGTCGCTGTTTGCTTGGATGAAGCCAAAAGGTTTTGCGACCAAGGCCATCTTAGCTCCTTACTCTACATGCACTCGGCATTTCACAATCAAAACAGAATCCGATTGTATGGCACCTCCTCACTCCCACTCCCCATCACAGCTATCATCACCACCCACAAACAATAAAACAACACAGGTCTAGGACACCAACCGACCTCAACACCTTTTCTGATTTTACCCTAATAAAGCTAAACAGGCAAAAAAGGGCTAAAACGCCTGCTCACTTACATTGCTGCTCGCAAACCTCGTGCTCTGCCTAGAAATCATTGCTGCCAATCTGATACAGTCCTGCTTTACCAATTACAGAAACCAGAGAGAAAACCTTCACAAATATGCATGATTTTAAAAGTCTCAACATCTTGTTAGTCGGTCAGGACAAAGCTTTTGGTGTATCATGTTTGTTTATTTACTTCTGACACCACAAGCACTGTACAAGGATCCGAGGGACACCACCAACCGCCATGTTTACCGTGAAAACCCAAAGAAGTTCTCCTAAGAAGTTAAGTTCAGAAAACACACCACGTTCGCCTTCTCAATCAAACAGTTACCTTAGCACATTCCTCACCCTGTCTGGATCCTAACTCTATAAAATCCTTGCACTAGGTCTCCCGTTTGATGTTAAAATATGCATTTGTATTTGGACTGGCTAACAACACTTCGGTGATAGAGCTGCACAATCCCACCACGGTCACATTTCAAATACATCTAAATTCACATTCGCGATCGTCCAAGCCTCCGGACTTGCAGTGATCGAAAGTATAAATATTATTCCCTCGACACAAACGAGCAGAAAGGTCGCAGCCTCAAACGCTGCGGAGAATCGAACAAAAATGTTGCGAGTGAAGTGCGTAACGAAACTGAGTGGAAATAAAGAGGGCGACGCGCCGCTGTCAGCCTTCAGAGCGAGAGGAGAGAGAAAGACAGAGAGTGGGGAGGGAGGGGGAGAGAGAGAGAAGCAGCACCGGGTACATTTCAAACAGTGAAATCGGCCTGCAGTGGCGGCCGGAATGTACCTGGGAGAAACTCTCAGGTCACTGCAGCCTCGGAGAGACCATGCCCGGGCCACAGCGACTCCCGGCTACAGCCTGCACCCCGCGGAAAACAATGAAAGTTGTAGATCGGGGGAAAAAAAAATGAATCGCAGCCAAGCGGCCATCTTGCAAGAACTGCAGACGCTGTCAATTGCAATCGCAGAGGCTGGAGCTTCGAGAGAGAGAGAGAGAGACATACACACACACAGAAAATAACATTCGTTCAACGCTGGCCCTTGCACCCTCCCTCTCTCCGAGCCTGGTAACACCCGATCTGCGCCCGTTGCAATATTTGCTCAGGCGATCCTACCTGGCTGAAAGGCGGCTGCGCTCTGTTTCCCGGTTGGAGAAGTTGAAACCTACCCTCCTCCTCCTCCCACCACCACTACACATCCACGAACCCACCCAGCCCCCTCCTCCTCCGGCCGCCACCCCCCTTCCTCAAAGCCCAGTGATGGGTGCCGTGAAACTGACACCGTCCCCAAAATGGCTCGAGTCCGCCCGCCCCGCTCCGTCACGTGGTCTCATTCCTTAAGGGTGGCCTGGGAATTCGAGTCGGTGTAATCAGAGCCGACCCCCCACCACCAGCTCGCTCTCTCCCCCCCTCCCCACCACCCCCCTACACACACATACGTTCCAACTCAGACACCCTCTACTCTGCTCCGTGCATCAGCTTCCCCTCCAATATCAAACGCTTTTTGCAAAAAAACCCCTACATGTCGCCGGGTAAAATAAAAGTCTCGTGGTTTCGATACAAACTGAGGTTATTGCATAATAAAATATGACGCCGAACTTTATTTCAGAGCCGTCTTTCACATTGAAGTGCACATCTCAGCCCAGAACGATCAATTGGAAGCTTCTTTTCCTATTGATCTGTAAAGCTGGTCATCTAGAACAAACTGTCAATGAGGCATCATCAGGCGGTTACATTTCTGTGCGACGATGCACTTTCCAAACAAACGTTCAATGTGTAGCGGCTGAGGAAGCGACTCTATTTTGATCCCAATTTTCATTGGAAATAGTTGTTGAATGGTTTCACTGCAGCGTTACGATTCTTTCCGGTAGAGAGATAAACTCCGGTCACCGGAACGTGGTCGAGCGCCTGGGACTAGCTCACTTCACACATCCCGTCTCCCAGCTGTTAAACTGTACAGTGTTTCTTAAATTTGGCAAACAGAGGCAAAGACGTTTCAAATTAGAGGAAGGAAAAGGTATCCGAAGTTAGACTCAGCAGCTTTGGCTGTCTACAATTGAATGGGCTTTCAAATAATTACAATAGACTTATTAAAAGTTTAAATGTTCAGGAGGGGATGACTTTGGGCGTTATGGTTCCTTAGCGCAGTTTATAAACTACCTTTGTACCTATCATTGACTTTTTCCAAGTTCTAGTAAGTGTTGTAATTAAATTCCACAGTTGCCAGTAATTGAAGTCGTTTGGCAGTTACTGTCGTCTAAGAGGTGAAAAACATTACACTAAAAAATTGGAACGACGTCATGGCTTTCTAGATTCAGGCGTAGAAAAAGATATTTATTCAACATCAGGGCTATTAGAGATTTCAGTATTTTGTTTCGACAAGTCGGGATAAATTCAAGTAGTAGATATTGGAAAAGCGACTTGTAATTGCAGTTCAAATATTGATACCACATGTTGTACGTATCTAGGAATTTTCAAATAAATTATTTCAACCCATACAAGTGCAAAGAAAAAATACCGCGGGCTGTAGGCAGCATATTTTTATTATGGAAAAATATCCCGTATATACAGAGTCAAACGCAACAAATATACAAGGTTGATGCTTCAAGAACTTTCCACCTGCACATATATTCGACTCAAACACAGGGCGGGATTTCATACATTCGCCAAATGCACCGTTTGAACTATATGTGGACGCTCTGTTGTCCGCATCTTTTACATAACATGTGGAAGCACGCAGGTTTTGGCGGATTCCTTTTATACCACCCACAGGCTCGAGTTCAATCGCGATCCCCACAGCTTCATCAATTACATCTGACTCGCCTTTTCCATGCTTTTAGCCGCGTCCTTCAACTTTCCCAAAAGATCCTACAATCGGAAAGCTGATTTTTAAAATACATCAATTCACAAACAAGTGATAAATTTATTCCACTGACACGGAAAAAGGAATTATTTTATCAAAAAATTCAATTAAAAAGTCTTTCTCCGACCACCCCAAGCAGTCGTACAGTAAGAATTGCATAGCTCGTAATTTATACAGTTGTTTGCATAAAATTAGTCAATAAATACCATCCGCTCCCAGCGTCAAAAACAAATCCATTTATTGTCAAGTCGTTTGTTCAGATACTTGAAAGAATTTTCGAGTCTACAGGAATTTAATAACTAAGATCAGTTTGATTAAAATTTTGAACCACAGTTTGTATTTTTATGAAGAAACTCAAAAACTTGAAAGAACTAAAAAAAAGAGCATGGTAGTTGCAATTATGAATTTCCAATTTTTTTTTGTAGCATGAACCTTAACGTTTTCCTTAAAACCTTTCTAATCAGCAGTTGAATTACTCCAACAGAATCTTACTCATTCGCAAAATTTGTGATGTTTGGTGAACTAAAACGAGATGGCTTTAAGTATGCCTCCGCAGGAAGAATCTTGAGCAGTGATTGGTAAACTACGTGAATTAATGAACATTACCAACAAAAAGCATTAGTAATAGTAATTATGATCAATTTCAATCGATTTGTATCTTTAAAAACATGTAAAAATAAATCAGAGGCTTCACCTTCGCTGATAAGAATACAAGCCAGAACAGAGTTATTACACAGGAGGCTTTTTGCCTTACGGTTACAATTCAAACAGTTGTATTTTCTTTTAGAAATTATCCAATTTAAACTTAACACTGAAATAAAAACATACACCCCTCATTTTGTAAACGCATTGACGGGTTAATCTCCACATGGAAACATTTACAAGAAAACCAGAAACCGGGTTTTCTGTTAATCGATCATCTGTCAAGTTTCTGTAAAAATCGTTACACGGGAAGGATTAAGAACAAAATTTTCAAATCTGCAGGAACTTAATGACTAAGAACATCAAACTGATAAAAATACAAACTGTGGTTCAAAATTTTAATGAACAAGAAACTCAAAAATTAAAATCATTGGCCAAAGTAATTCGCCATTTGGGTGATTTCAAAAACTTGCATTTTTAAAAAAAAAAGTAACGTACACGTTTTTGGGGGAAATAAAAGACAGAGCTTCATCCAACTAAATCATATGCAGAGTCTAACGTCTTACAATTGGGCCCAAAAATAAAAATAACTTGGGTTCCGAAATCTTGGAGAGAAAGCATTAACAGTTTGTAACATGAGAAAACGTCGCTGGAGTACCTGCAATTGCTCCATGGTACAGCGAAAAGTCACGTCGTGAGGTTTCCTGGAATGCCCGTTCTGTAAAGAGGTCAAAAGGAATACTAGTGAATATTAAGACGTGCTAAAACTGCATTTCAAATTTTAAAAAAAACGCAAAACCGGCTTCTTTTAAGACCTTACCTCAACATTTAAGGTTAATAAATATGCCGGTTGATTGACTTTGTGAAGATGGTTATTCTAGAACAAAAAAAAGGTATGAAAATGAGTTGAGCCAGATGTATATAGTACCAAAGTATTTGGGAGAAAGTTTGTCTGGCTATTTCGAGATGAAAAAACATTTTACCCGAATGTGATACTCCAGGCGCCAAGAGGCATCAGTGATATGAGAAGGAAATCTTCCTATGCTGGAAGATAATTTTTTAAAAAATTAAAACTTGCAGAAGTTAATAATGCCAGATTTGCCCGCTAATTTCTATTACTACATTTTCGCAAAAGTTAGATCCCACCTTCTCCAAATCAGTAGTTTAGCAGATTTGGACTTCAACAATCGAAAATCTCATTTTAAATGAAGACTGGGAATCTTTGCACTATACACACACACACAAAGCAAGCGAGTTTTTAAAAATTCCTAACCCAGATGTAAAAAAGGCCAGCGACTAGGGCTTGAAACCGAATTCGCTATGTCTTCATCAGCACAAGCCTTTAAAAAGCCCACTATTCCAGTAAATTCATTGCAAAATGTTGGCCAATATGTGAACACAGTCAGATTAACTAGCAGATGCAAGTGTTGACCTAAGATTATTGGACAATTTTACTCTGCCTCTCCTTTTCCTTCATTTTTGTTCTTTACATGTCACAAAGGTGCATGGGAAAAAAACATGAGTTCGTCCCTCGAGATCATGATGGAAAACAGCGAACATAAATCACCCCCTGGATCCGCTGATATGGATTGGAATGCGTTCAAATAAAAAATATATAATTTATGATTCAAAAGCAAAATATACAGATACACGAACTACATTTGTCAACTTTAGTGCTGGACAAATGATGTTTTGGTTCGACAGACAATAAGTACTTTGGTGTTTCAATTATGCTATACACTTTCGCTCGATCCCTACTGCGGATTGAAGATAGACAATTAAGTGACTTTACGACCGATCATAACTCAAACTGTTTGATTGAAATGTATTTCCATTTATACATGTAGCACACAAGATGCAACTCCACTTCCCCAAAAGGAATTACAGAGCACCAAACTACATATATAATTACTCACCCTCCTAGTAAGATTTCTACTTTATCTTTGCTCTTCTAAATAATAAAAAGAAATGAGTTTAGTTTAGTCAAATTCTCAAAAGCTATTCAATAACGTTAGTTAATTCATTTCAGTAAATGTATAAAAGCGTAAGCGATTATTTCAGTATTTTACGTGTACAAACGTGTTCTGACAAATTGAGAAGGAATTACAAGATCACAACCCTATAATACCTTAAAATTCTCGATCGCCAGCCGCACACTAGAAAACCAGTAGGTTCATTTTAATGAAACAAAAGGCGATTTTTTTGCGGCAAGCTACTAAACTGCAGTATTCCCAATAATTGTACAGTAGTGAGGGACACCAAACCTGGTATGCTGTGCAAAATATGTCTATCCTTTCTGCTCCAAATCTACAGTCTTCAAGTAACGAGCTGGAATTGAAGAATATCAGTTACAAAATACCGCCACACCCAAAAACAATGTTAAATTGCATACACAATATTCATAAGTCTTGGACATGTAACCTTATAGTCGACTTGTCGGCGTTTTGTTTTCCTGCCTCCAATACACAGGTTGCGATGGCTACATGGCATTGTTTCAGCAAAGTCAAGTCCAAATTTCCCAGCTCTACATGGTCTGTGTAACAATGGTAGATTATGATTTTCAATACTATTTCCACATCAAACAAAGCTTTTCACCTATAAGAGGCCTGACTGGCGAATGACATTTAATAATGATGCAATTATTTTGTCTGCTACCTTACAAAAACGCAAAAAAGCCGTTAGCTCATGAAAATTAAACCCAATAGTTTATTGTTTATACAAGAGTATTTTGATATATTCTGTCTTTAATTATCATGACCATACTACATGCTCACTTAGAAGCAGGGCTTTGTCTACTTTAAAATCACATTTGAATAAACTGGGCTTTTAAACATTTGTTAACAATCCAGATAAAACAAGAATGCACTCCAAATCAGCAACCCTGATACATTAGGCCCCAGGATATTGGTCCACAACAATGAACTACATGCAGGCTCAGTATGCATTTCGCGCCGTCAACTCGACAGCTCAAGAACAAGGAATCGGTCAATAGAAACCCATTTGGCAAAAATCAAACATACTGCTTCAAATGTTACTTATAACAGAATCCGGGAACAGTGCAACGCAGAGCAGTTTGCAAAGGAACAACCCGACCGTGTCCTTCCTGCATTAAAATCTGTATAAGAGAACCAGAAACCACTCTCCAAAAATAGCTCGAAAATACATGCTCACCAAATATTGCTCCGTCTGTTTGTGGGTTTATGAGGCTCTCGAAAGCTGCTTCTACCAAAATGCGGAATGTTTTGTTGGAGAAGTGGCTGGGATCGGCTAGCAATTGCAACCCTTTTAGGACGTACTCTGGCAGCTCCATTGTGCTGCACTGACCTTCGACACAGAGCCACGTGATAGAGCTCAGCTGATCCACGCGGATGTGACAGTGTTAGCAATGAACTGAAGCAGCAGAATTTCAACTTGCTTTGCTCCAGCAAGTGTAAAAACCTGTTTTACGAAATTACTTTCACTTAGTAGCCATTCCTACAGAAATAAATAACTATAAATCGCGTGTAGAGTACGGAGGCAGAATAGTTTAAACAATCACGTGAAAACATTCTTGCAAGCTATTTCCGTAAAGCGTTCTACAAATTAAAAGCTGTGTCCTCGTCCAGAACGTTTAAACCACTGTTTTAAAGTGTGAAGATACAACACGAAGGTAAAATGCAAATTTTATTATTAATGGAAATAGCAAAATATTCTCTTCAAAGGATATTGTGTTTCCTACTACGTGGAAAAGATCAATTTGGTGCAACCAGTGTAACTTCTGTATTAAATAGTATGCAATGGCAAATGTAATCGTGCATTTCACTGCAGCAGCTGGAGAGAGTACGCTGCAACAAATGATTATGTCCGGTTAAGTAATTATCATACTGAAACGATATGTTCAAGTAATAGGATCGTTTGTTTCCTCTTAATAAAATTAACCATTTACTGGACGCTTTGATAAAATTAATTAGGTACTTATAGCAATATATAAAATGTCTGAGTATTCGTCATTCAGACATTTGAATGTCCTATCTGAGTATCAGTTCTAATTAGAGAGTTTGGGTAATAGGCCAATCATTTAGTTGTCCTGTACATTTTCCCCCTACATGAACAGCATATTATAACCCTATGGAACTCGTACTGAGTCGACACTTATTCAGTGGTGTTCATCAGCTGCAATGTAACTGCAGCCAGAGTATGATAATCACTGTTGTAAAATATATTTGATGACAATCGTGATGATTTTAAGATTGAACTATCTGGGAACATTCAGACAAGCTCAATGTGGGTGTAGTATCATCCAAGAAATGGTATCCCTGTACGAAGGATGAGTTTCCTGACTAGAGGGAGAAAAAAATGCAAAGTGACCGTTGCACTTAATTATGTTCAAACTGTACTCTAAAAGTAAATTAATTGAAACCAGTTCTCCAGTTTTGTATTCTATCTCTAAAGAGAAAGCTGAGGTCTTCTATATCAGTTCAACCAGAAAACAGGTAAGATATTTATTCACTTTTGCAGTGTTCCTTGTACGTCATGGCAGTTAAAAATCAGATTAGACACCTGCTAAAACAGTCATTTGTCTGCAACAGGATTCTATTAACTCCAACTGGAAGTAATTTATTTACAATGTTGGTATGCTCCTCGTGTATTATTTTCATCTCCCACACTTTTATGGCCCACCTGTGACATACTTACATTAATATAATAGAATGAACAGGTCTGCTCTTATGTTCCAGAATTATGTACAGTCGGAGTGAATTGGAATTTTCTATATGGTGTTTTAAAGGATGTGAAAGGGTAGAAATGCATTTCCATCCCACTGAACAATCTTGTTTTTATTTGTTCACTCATGGACCTGATTGTCACTGGCTGGGCCAGCATTTATTATGCATTCTTAGTTGCCCATGAGAAGTAGGTGGTGAGGTGCCTTCTTGAACCACTGAAGTCAATATGTTTATGTAGACCCACAAAGGCATTATGGAGGAAATTCCAATTTGAACCAGTGACAGTGAATGATTAGAGTTATATCTCCAAATCAAGATGGTGAGGGCCTTGGAAGGGAACATGCAAGTAGTTCTGTTTCTGTGTATCTCCTGCCCTTGTCCTTCCACGTGGAAGTGGTCATGTGCTCAGAAGTTGCTCTCTTAGGAGTTTTGGAAAATTTCTGCATGGCTATCTCTAAATTGTGATGTTTGTGAATTTGGTTCCAGTCAAGCAGGCTGCTCATTGTGTTTAAATTCTCCTGAAATGAAAAGAAATGATCTTTCAGACCCATCATGCTGTCCAGACCTCTATAAATGATTTTGATTGTAATTGGTTCAAAACTGGTGGTCAGCCAATCATTTGAAAATAAGAACTTTAAACTTGAGATCAAATATGTGGAAAAATGTCTAACCCAATTCAGCAGTTTCAAGTGTGTTGATTTTAATAGTGTTAGATTAGTTTGCAATTTTCCCTTTTTTTTGTTTTAATTTTGTTTTCAGTTTTTACCTGCTATTTATCTTTTGTAAGCATATGGACATTTTGATCTGGTTCAGTCTGGTGGGATGAAAATTGTTCTTTGTTAGCTAAAAGTAAACAAACCATGTGGTACAGCGGAAAGTGTCCAATTTGGCAAAACTCGACATCAAATTGGTAATGCAAGTCTGACGGTCCTTGAGGAGAGGAGGTGTGGGAGAATGAGTTACCTTGCTGGAGGGGATTGCTTATTAAGATTTAAAGTGGCACTTTATTAAAACAAAGTACTCCATTCCTAATTAACATCAAGTTAAGCAATGCAATGTTGGTTACACTAAAATGATGGAGGAGAAGGTGAGGTCTGCAGATGCTGGAGATCAGAGCTGAAAATGTGTTGCTGGAAAAACGCAGCAGGTCCTGAAGAAGGCTTATACCCGAAACGGCGATTCTCCTGTTCCCTGGATGCTGCCTGACCTGTGCTTTTTCAGCTACACTAAAATGATAACATGGAAAATGACACATTTAACAAGCATCCTTATTTAATGTTGATAAGATTAAAACACCTTTCCATTTTATGTATATTCATGCAGTTTCACTTAACAACATTTGGTGAACTTTTTATTCCTACTGAAAGAAAGCTTGTGGTAATTTTCAGCTCTTTTCTATTATTAAAAAGCTGTGGTTTAAAATTTAAAAGTTTAACTTTGCATTAACTTCAAATATGCAGGGTTGGCATTGCAGGATCGGCATTGCAGGATCAGATTTTCAGTGCAAAACATTGTGCATGTCCAAAATATAGTATATTTAAGTCTTACGCTTTAGGTTTCTGCTTTCCTTAACTTGAAAATATTATATTTGATAAAACAGAAGACTTGTTTTCTTAAAAACTGACATACCAATTCTGATACTCAATTCACGTCACTTGATCACTGTTAACATAGATTCCTCTACAAAACTTTGGAAAAATTATTTACAAAAGATATGAACTATCCCCGCAGTACTACACCAGATTTTCCTTTTTGCATTGCATTTTAATAGTTGCTTTATATGTAGTGACTATTTTGTATTGAATGGTTAGCATGAAGCAGACAACTCCTTAGCATTTAACTTTGTTTGGGAATGTTAAACATTAACCAAATGCTTTCACAGAGCAAGTAATGACAAGAATCAGCACACCAAAGGTAAGCATTGTCAAGAGTGGTTTAAGTCATGTAATGATTTTGATTCTTTTTCCACCCGCCCTCTGTGGAAGCATCCAAATGTCAGATAGTTAAACACTTTTGTGCATATTGCAAACTTGGCACATTGAACTGGATATTGCTTGACATTAGCAGATCAGTTAAAATGTGAGGAGGGGCTAATTTAATAACATTGTGTACTTTTCTATACATTAGACCCATGAAGTGTAGCAATAGGTGATATCTCAATATCCCTGAGCTGGGGAGAGAAAAAAATCATCCAGACCCAGATTTTTGACTGTTTAGTAGGAATACAAAGTGCAATTCTGGAGATGCTCAGGGAGCGTAGAGGTTGAATGAAGATCTGCAAACATCATTCATTAGTTTACTATCATTGAATACAAGTTTGTAAAAAAGAAAATCATGTTTGACTGATTTAACAGAGATCTGTGAAGATGAATGCCAATAGCATGTCCGATAATAGTGAACCAGTAGATATATTTTTGGATTTCCAAAAGACCTTCAAGAAGGTGGTATGTAAAATTTTGCTACACAGGAGAGCTCATCATGTTGTGGGTAATTTTATTAAGAATAAAAGATCAGTTGGCTAACAGGAAGTGGAGTTGGAATAAGGTAGTCATTTTTAGATTAGCAGACTTCTGTTAGGAGAATGCTACAGTGGTCAGGGCTGGGGCCTCATTATTCAGAGTCCAACACCAAGCTAGATAGGAAAGGGCATTGTAAAAAAAAAAAAAATCACAGAATCTGCAAAGCAATGTAGGAAGCTGAAGAGTATGGGTAAACAATTTGACACCGACAATGTAATGTTGGAAAAATGTGAGCACATCAACTTTGACATGAAGAAAAGTAGTATGTTATTTAAATAGAGAGAGACTGCAGAATGCTGCATTGGAGAGGAATTTGGGTGCCTAGTACATTATTCACAAAAAGGTCATGTGTGCACACACAGCAAGTAATTGGTAAGGTAAATTGAAAGCCAAAAACCATTGTGAGGGGAATGGAATATAAAAGCAAGGAAGTGTTCTTTCTTCTATATAAGTGAATTGCATCTGGAGTTCTGTGTACAGCTCTGACACCAAATTTAAGGAAGGATATAACTACATTTGAAACTAATTCCAGAACAAGTTGATTTGGCTGAGTCATGGGATGGAGGAGTTGCGTTATGTGGAAAGGTTTAGCAGGTTAGGCCCATAGGCATTGCAGTTTCAAAGAATGAGAAGCGATTTTATTGAAACATAAGATTCTGAGGGGATTTAATAGGGCAGATGCTGCAATTAGGGACAGTTTAAAAAAAACAAGGGGCTTTCCATTTTAAGGTGAAAATGAGGGGGTTTTTTTCTCTCCAGCATTGTTCAATTTTTGTAATTCTCTTCTCCAGAAAACAGTGTAGGATGGATTAGTGAATACAATTTTTTTGTGCCTGTTCTAAATGTTTTAGAAAGGAGGTTGGAAGGCATGAAGTTAGTTTCCTGACAGCAGGTTAAAATTTTGCTATTCAGCTCTTTCAGGCAGATTAGCTTTCATGGTTAGGATTCTCTTTTCTACCCATTAGGATTTTGTGAATATTAATGAACATACCAGCTCACTGGAATTGGGTTCATGGACGCAATGTTGTTGCCAAAAATGATAGCCACGTGTTCACAAACCTGGCTATGTGCGTAGTATATGAGGTTTGTATCTGGCAGTGTGGATGGCTTCCTCCAAAGTCATGTGAGCACAAAGTTCTTCAATTTCTGCGTTCCTTTGAAACCAAAGTGTTCCTTTGTGCCAACACTTAATGTTTGGGAATGAAGCCTGTCCATGTTGATCAGTATATGAGAAGGTTCAGTCACACACAGTCTTAGTGTTAGGGTTGAAGTTTGACCAGGTCAAAAAGGCAGTCGAAGTGAGGCAGTCACACTGGCTGATGTTAGCAAAACTGACCAAGGCACACCAAAGAGGATGAATTCAAAGGGGACTCAGCTGAAAACACAATCTTTTGCGCTTGTCCCTTTGGTGAAAAGCTATCAGATCTGTACATTTTTTTTGTTTATCATAATTTGTAAGCATGAGTGTTGTAACTCCTTTCACTTTTAAGTGTAAACCCTGGCAAATTGGACAGCCAATATTGCTGCGCTGCCAATAGTGTTACATTGGTGGCTGCAAAGGACGGGCAGTCGTTTATTGAAATACCTGGAGATATTTGTGTGACAATCCTTTGGCACAATCCTCTGCAGTGGAAACATTACAAGATTAGCTCTCACTTACAAGAGTGTGAAGTAGTTTTGTTTTATTCACTCACAGGATGAGGGCATCACCGGCTGTCCTAATCCCCAATTGTCTAGAGGACAGTATGAGAGTCAACTACATTGCTGGGGATCTGAAATCACACTTTTAGGCCAGAGCAGATACGGATGGCAGTTTCCTTCCCTAAAGGGCATTAGTGAATCAATTGGGTTTTTCCTGACAATTGACAATGGATTCATGGTCATCATTAGACTTTTGAATCCAATTTTTTTAAAAATCTGGAATTAAATTACCCCTCTGTCATGGTGGGATTCCAACCCCAGTCCCTAGATTACCTGGGTCTCTGGATAATAACACCAGGCCATTGCCTTCCCTATGTGAGCAGACAGTGGTAGAACACGGCTGATCATTCATCTGCTTGTGGCACAGGAGCTAGGCTCTTTTGACCCCGCCCCCACCCAAATACAGACACTGACTTCCACGCTCCCCTCAGTCCGAACTGTCATCATTAGTTGGGATGGCATCTTGTTGCCATCTAACTCTGCATCTCTACTGACAACCTTCAACAGAACATAAAAGGGAGGCAGCACTGAAGTGTGGTGCTGCGTTCTGCCTGATTTCTAACATTTCTTACTGTGATGAACAGAAATTGGAGTGCTATCTGGGTGCCTTTTCAATACCTGGAAAAGTGCATGAAAGTTCCTGATGGGCTGCCAAACCTCTTGCGAATAAAATTAGCTTATTACCTGTACCAACAGGAAAATACTAAGGAGAATGTAATTGCAGGGACATATCACTCAGCAGAAGTACTCCTGCTTTTACTCCCACAGCCACTTGACTGTATTCAATATTTTTGGCTGACAAGTGAGCAGAAGAATGTGGGGCAGTCGGAAAAGGAGACTTGAGGCCATAATCCAGTCAGTCATAATGAAATCGAATGGACAGGCAGCTCGAGGGGATGAATAGTCTCTTGTACTTATTATCTTGTACACGTAGGTTGCTGGAGATTACAGGTTTAATGATGTACCAGTGTATGAATGTTTTCTGGAACAAGATGGAAAATAACAGTTTGTGCTGATTTATAATGTATTTAACTTGTGGAAATGTTTAAGACATTTCACAGGAGTATAATAAGGCAAATACAGACTGAGCCAAAGAGGGAGATTCAAAATGGCAACTGTATTTGGTCAAAGATGGAAGTTTTTAAAGAAACTTGGTGACCTTTTAAGTTGGGAATTGTGAAGTGTCGGCCTTTCACATTAGACCTGATCATCTGTAATATTGTGCTGATCTTATTTTGATGTAGCATATTTTGCTGCTTGTATAGTTTAGACTGGACTCTAAATACTTTTAGTGCTTTTGTTTAAAAAGCCAGGAAGTCCTACTAGCTTTTCAATGGTATTTTTTTTATTTAAAAAAAAAAATTGAGGAGAACTCTTACAACTGGTTCAGCGAGCTTTCCTAAAGGAAGGACTTTGATTGTGATTCTGTACTCCAAGTAGTTGACTTCAGAGTATAGGTAAGAATCCCACCAAGGGGAAGGAAAAATCAGGATCAACTAATAGCACCTATAGTTCAGTTAATAATCAGCTCTCAAAGTAAATTCCACTTGGCCAAGGTGTGAAAAAGTTACTGATGGTTGTGGAATTGTATCCTAACAAATAGTGAATATTTTCAAGGGACAAAAGTAGTCCCAATAAAAAGAAACATGCAAACTCAATGAATTAATAGATGCAACATAACTTAGCGCTGCCAGTGCCACAAAAGCATAAATACAAACAGAAGTGGATCATTTGGCCTTTCAAGTCCATTCTACCATTCAATAAAAATCTTAATTGATCATTAATCCCAACTTCACTTACCCATATTATTCCCTGTCTCCCTTAATTCCCTTCGTATCGAAAAACCTACAGGTCTTTGCCTTAAATGCACTCGACAGCTGGACATCTGCAACCTTCTGGAGTAAAGAATTCCAAAGCTCCACCCTGTATCTCTTGCTTGAAACATAAGACTTGTTTCCCCCAGTTCTAGTACTATAAGTTAATTGAAACAAAATTAACTAAACAAAAACACGAAAGTAGGAATGGATATTTCAGCCCCTTGAACTTCTCTGCCATTCAATTAGATTATGGTGGATCTGATTATGGCCTTAACTACTTTGTTGCCTTCCATAAATGAGATTGCTGATCTTCAAGGGAGTCGGTGTTCAGTGATCAGCCTCAATATCTTTCTCGGATTAAAAAAAAGTCTCCAAAGATTAACTAGCTTGCTACATAATGATTTCCTCCTCATCACAATCTTAATTTCTAAATTGCCAGTTTTCCATTTATTTCTTAAGTTTCTCCATGAAGAGATCTATCCTTCCAGTGTCGACTGGCAATTCCATTAACTGTTTTGTATCTTTCAACAAAGTAATCACTTATTCTTCTAAACTGTAAGAAGTAAAAGCATGGTCTATTCAATCTCTCTTCAGTGGACAAGCCCCTCATTCCAGGTATAGTGAACATTTGTAACACTTTCTCTAAGTTAAGTATACCCTTTGATACATAAGGAAACTAAAACTGCATTATTTCGTAAATACTTCTACAAAAAATCTGATGTGGTCTTGGCAAAGCCCTAAAATATTTTAAGATTTCTTAAATCCTACAATCCATTGTATTAAAGGCTAACAAACAATTTGCTTTTACAATTGCTTGCTGTTGTTTGCATGTTAACTTAGTGTAATTTGTGTGCAAGGAAACACAGTTGACTTTGAATACCAACATTATTTAAATTTTCACATTTTAAAAAATATTTTGCTTTTCCATTTTTCACATAAAAGTGGATCACTTCACACCTGTCCACATTATATTCCATCTGTGACTTTTGTAACCACTCAGCCCTCTTTTGGAGTACTATGTAAGTTTTGGCCACCCTGTTATATGAAGGATATTATTAAATTTGAAAGCCTGTGGAAAAGATTTACAAAGATATTACTGGGACTGGAAGATTTCAGTTATAAGGATAGGCTAGGACTTTTTCCCCCAGAGCATAGGAAGTTGAAGAGGTGACCTTTTTATAGAGGTTTATAAAATCACTTTGGGTATAGATAAGGTGAACGGCAAAGGTCTCTTTCTTCTATAGAGTAGGGGAGTTCAAAGTTAGAGGGCATAATTTTAAGGTGATAGAAAGATATAAAAAGGACCTGAGGGGTAACTTTTTCACACCGGGTGGTTCATATGTAAAATGAACTGCCAGAGGATGTGGTAGGTACAGTTACACCATCCAAAAGACATTTGGACAGTTATGTGAACAGATTTATGGGCCATATGCCGGTGAATGGGACTAGTTTCATTTGAGAAACCTGGTTGGCATGGATGAATTGGACTGAAGGGTCAGTTTCCCTGCTGTATAACTCTATGATGCTATAAATTCCTTTGCAGCCTCTGCTTCCTTTTATACAGTTTAGTTTCCTGCCAAACTGTAAAATCAGGAAACTTAAACATGTCCACATGGCCTCCTCATCAAAATAGTTGAGATAGATCATAATTGGCTAAGGCTGATGCATTGATCCTTGCGGTACTCCATTTGTTAGAGCTTGCCGATTGCATGTTTTCTGAAAATCCTAATGTGTTACATCCTTTTGATTTTTTTTTTTCGACAGGCCTCCACTTGCCCCCCCCCCCCCAATACCCTTTTGTCTAGCCTGCTGCTAACAGCGTCAAACAACCCTAAACAGATTTGCTAACCATGTTCTCTTTCATAAATCCATGTTCACTCTGTTCAATCTCCAACAGTAGGTTCTGAACTCAAACTATTATGTACAGAATAACAGCACCATATAAAAAATGTAAACAAATATTTGGATAATTAATTTGTAGTTTATCTATTAACTAACATTGTATTTTGGGAAAAAGTAATAAAACAGCAACTCTAGCGACCATTTTGCTTGTAATGCTGAGTAAAGGTAGTTACATAAAATATACCCTTTGCTTCAAACAGTAACTTAGTAAAATTCTACTTAATGTCATTGTGGCAAAACACAAAACCCCCTCAAAACCTTCCTAGTTATCTGTCCCTATGAACTATCTGATTATCCTCCACATACAAACAATGTTAAGCGGACTCTCCTATTACATCACAGGTTGTTGATTTGTGCCTGCTCAAACCTTTTATAAGTGTGAATCAAACTTTTGTGAGAAATATCTATTGAACCAAAGGCATCTTTCTCTGTTATAGTCAACTCACAATTCGATACAGCAGGCAAAATTGCAAAGCACACTCTCAAAAATTACTACTTTTATTTTTAAAATGTACACCCTTCTAGGGTACCTTCAATTCACATGAATAGCCATCTACAAAATTCATACAAGATGTTCTGATTATTGCTAGTTTCCCTATCTGTTTTTATATCTAGTGCTCATGCGCCAATGTATTTTGCATTTCTTCATAATATGTTGGGGATAAATGCAATTGTAATGCCCTGCCACTGTATCAGGACAATTGCTCCTAGCTGAAGGTGCTAAGAATTATGTATTTCAACCTCCATAACTTTTGATAATTGATGTGGTAATCATATGTTTTTGTTATCATACTACATGATATGAAACAATACTATTGTATATTGAAAATCTTTCAGGACATATGAAGATCAGCAAAACCTGGTGAGTTATCTGAATTTTTAAAAAAGTTTAAACCTGACAACTCAATGAAAAATATATGAAATAGACTATTTTATCAGATAAAATAAACAAGGAAATACTAGATCTGCATAAGTTTATTTTGTAAGTTGTCAGTACAAGTCAACTACTTGGCAAAATAAATGTTGTCTTAAGAATCTGAGATTAACATTTGCAATTAACTTTAATGCAAATAAGGAGACCTGCAGGAATGCTTTCAGTTTGCCAGGAACATCTGTTTTTTGCATTTTTCTTTTTGTGCATCTTCTCCTTAAGATGGATGTTCTCACTAATCTTTTAGTGTATCTATTGTCTACTATTTTTAGTGTCAAATAAAACATTCTTAGCAATAAAGTTAAAAGTGAAATTAAACAAAGATAATTGAGTATTCCAAAACTTTTGTCATGAACCAAAAAGTGAAATGTGATACCTGTATAGTTACATTCAATGAATTGTGTAAAGAGACCAAAGCCTTTGTATATTTTCTCTCCACAGTTTGCTTGATAGTCTTCCTAAAACTCCTATAATTAAAGTCAAATTTACCTTGGCTTTACAGATTTTTACGATTGACTAATAGACATTTATTACATGCACATGGTCAATGGTGATGTGAATTTTATCCTGGTCATATTAAAGGGTGCTTGCACCAGCAATCTAGGAATTGTTATTCACAGCTGAAAATTTTGCTTGGAAAACAAAAGTTTCACAACAGTGAATGTGATTTCCTTTCTTTGCAACAATCCTGAGAAGAATGTTAGTTTTCCTTTTGTATGCACCTAAAATCACTAAATATTATTTATAAAGCTAATTGTCTTTATCTGATTTCTGCTAACATCTCATGCCAAGAAGACAATGCAACCCAGATATTTTAGCACATTCTGGGGTGAATAGTTTGACTTCACAATTGAGCTTCAAGTGCTGTGTACATCTAGTAAACATCTTGGCAGTATCTATAAGATTGCAGCCAATTCAGCTGTTCTCAAGTCATATGTAATTTATTACAGTCCTGAAAATAGCTATTGATCAGAGTTTAAACATCACTTGTTCCTTAACAATTCATACGTCAGTGTCAAATTATGATCACTTTCACTGGGAAGATTCAGAATGAGGAAAACAATGGATGAATTTGATTCAGCCTATGAAATTTCTTTTTATTTCTTGATTTGTGGCTGAAGCACCTAAGGTATTAGATACCGTTTTGAACAGTAGCACATTTGACATGTATTGAATTTGAACTCACATGTTGGAGATATTTAGCTTTTGCTGTGTTTTGCATTTACATTTGTAACTTGCTTTCTTTTAAATTTTATATTTTGTCACAATATATTACTTCATCTTTAGGCCTGCTTCTAGTTCCAATGATTTAATCCAAAATCATTGGTTCAACAGACATAATGTAAGTTATTTTGCACATCAACTACAGACCCTAAATTATCCACATTTTACCTAAAACTAATCTCACTAATTACAAGATTAAAATGTAATTTCTGTTGATTTAAAACATCCATCTAACCTGAAAAGTAGATTTTTATTATCGTGGGGTTCCTTTTAACAAATTTGGGAAAAGCCAAAGACCACCTTCTCTTCAATTACAGTAATTACTGCTATTGACCAAGCATTGATCAATAGCAGGTCAGTTATTTAGAGTCCTAGAGCTGTACAGCACCAAAACAGACCCTTCAGTCCAACTTGTCTATGCCGACCAGATATCCACAATAAATCTAGTCCCATTTGGCCTATATCCTTCTAAACCCTTTCTATTCATATACCCCATCCTAGATACATTTTAAATGCTGTAATTGTACCAGTCTCCACCAGTTCCTCTGGCAGCTTATTACATACACATACCACCCTCTGAAAAAATTGCCCCTTGGATCCCTTTTTAAATCTTTCTCCTATCACCTTAAACACTCTAATTTTAGCTTCCCTCCCCACTCCATCCTGGGGAAAAGACCTGTCTATTCACCCTATCCATGCCCCTCATGATTTTATAAACTTCAATAAGGTCACCCCTCAACTTTTGATGCTCCAGGGAAAATAGCCCCAGCCTATTCAGCCCATTTCTGTTAGCCAATAGCAAATACGGAGTTGTAGAAAGCTTCCATTCATACTTCAAAACTTTTGATTTCAATCTAAAATATGCCCAGAGCCATATAAGGAATTATGTTGGAGGTCCATTGTTCTAACCTCGTCAATATTCTTCTGGTGGTGTCATTTGACTAGGGATTTTCCCAAATCTACTTATTAAAAATGTCAATTTCATACTTTGTTACTTTATTGGAAATAAGAGCATTTGTAACTTTAGAAAGAATTTGGTGCTACATAGTAGTAAGCATTTAATGATGTGTTGTGCATCTTTGACTGAAACTGAATAATTGGTTGGATATCTTTTTGAGTAATATCACCATTACTTTAAATATAGAGCTATATTTAAAGTAGTTTGTTAAATTTGATATAATGTGTAAGACTATTTAATGAATTTCCCTTGTGTGTTGTTAACTGCAAATTGAAAAACGGGTTTAAAATTGAAGATTTAAGGTATAGTTTAATTTAATAACTTTGCTGCAATGTGTTTCCATCTCTTTTGTTTCCCAGGATCCACCAGACCATACAGCTCATCAAATTTGCTTGCTTTTAAGCTCTGTTTTGCAAGTTGGCACAACTGCCAAAATGATTGCAATACTTGTAATAATCATCATCAGTCACATGTTTGTGGACTCAAAGTAAATAATAACTTGAATTAGATGATATTGGAAAAGCAAATGTAGTATATTTTGCACTATTATTCTAGGAAATGAGAATTTAAAGTTAGCCTCGAGGCTAGAAAATCATCATCTTTGCTTGAAGATGAAGAAAGCTATACGTGCAACTTCAATAAATAACCCTTGGTGGTTAATTTCAATTGTAACTTGTAGTCCCAACTTGTGATTGCGGATATTAGTAGAATGATAGAGATGAAGGTAGTGTTAACAAAATTAAATTCAGGTTTGTGACAAGGTGGGGAAAATAATTATATATTCCATCCACTTTCCTGTATGCCTCAGAAACCTGCACAATCAGTATTGACTTAAAATAGAAGTTTAAAGAAATAGAAATATGGATGCAAAGACTTGTACAAAAGCTTTTCTGTACAAATTATAAGACAAATGAGGACTTGCTTGAAATATCAAGATTTAAAATAACTTTTTTCTGGATGTAATTTTTAAAAAAAATTGTCAATAATCCAGCCATTTGCTCGAGCTAAAGAGATTTCTTCTACTAGGCAAGTGAAGGGCAGCAAAAAAATTGTTTGACCGTATTTGGATGATGGATGTCAGAGTGTTTGCAAATAAGCTACAATGACTGTACAAAGATGGTACAAAACAGTAGATGAGCATGATGTATGATAATAGATATCATATCTATTATACAATATTATCTAACAACAAGTCATAGCAGCCCCAACTCTAATCAACACAGTATGTATAGTTTTGTTTGGCATGACAGTAGATTGCGAAACTGATGTTGAGCAAAAATAAGTTCGTATTACGTTATATCAGCTACAAGCAGAAATTATATACAGCAGTAAAATGCTAAATGTAACTTTATGCCCTTTCTTATTTCCTCGTGTTGCATACCTAAATTGAGCTAATTGCAAGCATCACTTCTATAAATGTTAGAAAATATGATTTTCATTAAACAATTACAATTTCTCATGGAAAATATAGTGTCATTTTTCCCAGGTTAAAGAGTTAAAGCTGGTTTTACTGAATAGATTAGCTTAAGTGAGTCGATTTCTCACTATTGAGAGTTGCTATCAAAAACTTAACATGTGTTGTTCAATTAATGACAATAGGAATTGATATTAAAATGTTTAGCTTTAAAATTCATGTTTCATATTATTATTTAAAAAGCTGTTCAGTTTTTAGCCAACTGTAGACAAAATATGAAATTGGGGATACGACAGTTTTAAGTTGTGCAATTCAACGAGAGCATAGTAAAACCAAATTAATTAACTTTTTTTTTACTGAATGCTGTCCATATAAAATTGAATTCCTAATTAATGCATTTAGTCAGTCTTGTTATGTCATGATGTTGTGGATTTAAAATATTACCTATGGAATCTCTTTTTTATTATTATTATTATATTATTATTATTATTATTATTATTACTCTCTACCCATTTGCCTAAATCATCTGTGAAATATGCTTGCTTGTTTATAAAAGCATAGGCATGAATAATGAAACTCTTTACATTCAGATGCTTAATGTGCACAACTGGTCATTGGGTTTTGTAAGTATGGCCTCCAGACATTGATGTGGAAAGTTTGTATCAACCACATGTGGTTATTTCAAATGGGAGTTCTAATGCTGTATGAATGGAGATCAGCTGCAATCCAATTGCTTTACATTGATTCTGATGGTTGGACAAACCTCCCATACATATCCTTAGGCTCATCTGAGGACTATTGTTCTGAAAAATAAATAGTGATTCTATAAGCCAATAGAGAAATGACATCGGTTATACAGAAAGATCGGTGTCTGTGTATTTTGATTTTAAACCATTAAATCTCAATTACTGCTGTGGTGTAATATATTGCAATCAATATAATAGTTTTATAATTTTAGATATAAATGTTATACTTCACCAATTTAGTCCCATATATAGTAAAATTATTTTGTTCAGAATAATCCTAACAATTTATTTTTTTCTTACAAACAGCAAAGTAGTAACTGCTTTTGATCCATTAACTGATTTTTAAAAATATTTAGCTTTTGTAGAAAGATTATAGCCTCCTTTTAAATGCCATTCATTTTCAGACAAACCTAGTTTTAATTTTACAGATTTATTGGTGAATAATGTTTCTCAAATAATTTTCCCACCTTCACTTAAGAATACAGCATTACTTTATACTGGGGGTTGCCATCTGGCCTATAAATCTGATAAAGCGAAAACATACACTTTTTTTCTGAGGTATCTTGCTATAGATCCAATCCACCATTCATGTAAAGAACTGAAACATATGGCGTTTATGCATTGATTTATAACAAGACTATTTTTGATTGATTTATGCTTGTTTCTCATATTACTATTCATCAAAGTAATCAAAATACCGCAACCCTATTGAATGAAATGTCACAATGATAATCTCTCTACACAACAGGGAAGGTATAGATTTAACGCAGGATATCTAAATCTTTCATTTTGTAATGAAGGAAGTATTACAATTGCAATATATAGTTTGAATGTCTTCTTCGTTACAGATTTTTAGGATTATTTCTATTTGTCTTTGGTTTCTACTGGAATCAAAAGCATAATCTATAAATGTTTTAACTCTCTTTCGTGATTCAACAACAAGGAATCGAATGTCAAAATGGGCATTTAAATGTGGCTCAGGTTGTATGTGGCCCTTTTAATTTTAATGGATATGAAAATCTAATTGTGCTTTAACTGTTCTTTTATTCAAAGTGTAAAACAAAACATGTCAGTCTTTTAGCAAAGCTTTATTTTTTTTCAAACAATAAATAGTTCTTATAATTACCAAAAAATTCCATCACATCAAGAAAACCTTATCTTTGAAATTATCATTTTCATACAATTGATTTTATCTCTGACACAGTGGGAATGAAAAATAATTATACTGGTATCACACTAATTATCACATACATTATTGTCTTTTTAAATCTTTTATGACCATGTAAAATGTTATCAGCTTGTCTGTGACTTTAAACTAGCCATTAGACTAAAATACAACATGATGTTTAAAGTCTGCTGTTCCGGGAAAGAGGATTTCAAGCCATAAGAAATTAAGTATAATCCGTACAATACTACATTTAGTCCTAACTCTATTTATCAGAGCAAGGAAAAAATGCAAGCACCAAATCCAAACGGTTATCTTTCATACCTACTGGCATTTTCTCACTTCAAGAAGTGCATGTTCTTTGTTAGTTATCGCTGGATTTAACTTTAACATTATTACATTTTCACTTTTATATCGTTCGTACTGCGATTTAAAGTATCTTTTCAATGTTTGATTAATGCGCTATTCTTTTGATACTGTAACTTCGATCTATTTCGGTAGCAGCACACAAAGGCGGAAATTCATCACGTAGCATACAAAATGGCAATAACATCGGAAACATGTAGTTTAGACTTTTCCAGCGCGATCTTTTGCAAATTGAAATAAAATCAATTAGCAAGTCGTTTTACTTAAATTAATAAATTTAACCTGTCTAAAATTCTACTAAGTGGTAGTTGATTGCAAGCCGCTTAAAGTACAAAAATTTAATTATATGACTGCCGAGATAGCAACGTAAATTTGATTCATTAAAATATTTTATTTTGCATTTGACCATTGCCGGATCTACCAATGGGCAAATCTGTGTTTCCGAGGAAATTGAGGTGATCGATGATTGAGCTGCCAGCCCAATTTCCAGGGGAATTGGTGGTGGGCGGTCGCGCAGTCGGCACTGTTTCACTCCGGACTAATCCCCTCCTGGGATCCATTCGGTCGGCAGGTGACGCTCTTCACCTTTTTCTGGGCTCGCGAAGTATTAAAATGTTTAAGCGGAAGGAGGCCGCTGTTTTATAATGACCATGATTTATGGAAATCCAAACTGGTGTTTTTCGATCGTCCGCTCTTCCACCCCCCACCACACACACACACACCAGCCCAGCGCAGAAAATGAACCTCTCGCAGGATGCATCAACAGACTGGTGGCTGGCTGGAAATGGGTTCCACATCGGGGTGAATTCCCCCTCCCTACTGTTTGTTTCTTTTGATCTTTATCGCCGGGGACTAATGCAACTGCAAAGTCGGCGCATTTCAAACGATAATTGAACTGAAAATTGTATATCGCGTGGGCGATGGTAAATACAACGCACAGCCGAGCACCAAGGTTTGCACGCACGCACACACACCCTGTTATCCTCACTATCGGATGCATCTCCGCAAGTTCGTCTCTGTGGCGCAATCGGTTAGCGCGTTCGGCTGTTAACCGAAAGGTTGGTGGTTCGAGCCCACCCAGGGACGCTCTTTATGTTACTAACCTTCTTTTCCCTTTTTACACGCTGTCTCTGTCCACACTTTTTGTACCCTATTAGGAAAGCTTTGAAAGTGAGTAGGATTCATTTGAATACTAACATATCCACGTCTATTTCGACTGAAGACGTCTTTAGCCATACAGCTCATGTAAGGCACCCGTAACCTGTTCTCACGTAAAAAGGTGCGTGATCGGATATAATTTTTGAAAACAGAGCAACTAAATTGAGGAATTGTATGGATTTTTTTTTGTAAATTACAGCTGTGTAAAGAGAACGACTACAAAAGTTTCACAATCAAAATCGTCCGTCTTGCTCACTGTTTTGTGGAAGGTCTGTTTCTCAACATTTCAGCGGAAAAGAATTGCTGAAAATACGTATAAGAACGCAGCCTCAAAATTCAACCAAATGGATGTTTGTTCTCTTTTTAAATTACAAAAAAAATCTCGTCAGATCCAATAGTGCCAAAGCTGAGTCTCTTCCCTTCTGCGCCGAAACAATTCTGTGATTCCGTGATTCTCTTTGATTCTGTGATTGGGGTTTTCGGCCAAAACTCCCAATAGAGCTTCGTGATTCACCAAATAAAGACGGGAGAGTCAGGGGTTTGCAATTCTTGTTCGGTTAAGAGGACGTGATTTTTGTTTTGAGTGCAGTACAAACGTTTCAAGCTTAGAATGATACCAACACAAAAAGTAAACATTATTCTTAAAGCGTTAGTACCCAAGCACTCGAGAGAACTGCTTGTAAATCCCTTTCAAGCATTTGAATCGAATGATTTTTTGGGTCATGCATCAACGACTCTAAACATTGTAACATGCATAGATGAGGTCAGTATTAAGTGTATGAAAATAATCATTTACAACTGTTCAGAACATTCGAGGGAAAGATATTTCATTTATTCTGATCAACAATCCTTCTCTTGTTATGCAGTAAAATACAAAAAGAATTTGACAGAAATGTTAACACCTCGATAAACAGAAGACTTACGGTGTCACTATTGCAGAATTTCCCATCGAGCAGAGCTTCTCTCCAATCTCACAATGATATTGCTTAAAGCCAAAGCACGTTTTTTATTGTAACAATAATACTGAATGTGAATGATTTTGAATCATGTTCTGGCAAACGCAAAATGTTGACTATAAAACATTCTTATGCTTGACTTTATGATTATTTTCTATTGAACTTCTTTCTTTTTTCTGTTTCTAAATCTGATTACGTGTTAACAAACCTTTTTGTACCATTTTACAACTCTTACTACCAGTACTAAATAAAGCATCAGCAAAATAGATTTAACCTTTTTCAATGCTACAACATTTCAACCCTTTTATTTTAATAATTGAATGCAGCATTATAGAATGTTCTGGGGACTTGAGATCGCAATAACCCCAATTGGGCAGTGTTTCGAAATTTATTGGAACTTGCTATTAAAATGTGAGAGTCACCTTCTCCCCCCAACAAAAACCTAAAACTAGGATATTAAGGCAAGGATAAAAACTAATTGAAAGTTATAGCAAGAAGATCTACCACGAAACAAATTGTGCAGCATAAAATTTAGAAACTGTACATTTATGTATCTATTTGCAAGCCTTTGTGTTTCAAAAACCACTTAATCTAGGCTATGCATTACATAAACAATTAAATATGAATCTATAAAAAGAAATACATGTATTTTTATAATGGCTTTTTACGACCATTGGACGCTATACAGCTTTTAGTGACCTACTTTTGAAATGTAGACACTGTTGAAAGAAGTGTAATGATTATAGTTCATTAAATACTTTTCACCCTGCTTTAAACAATGCGTTGTGTAATTACATTGAACACTTTTCTTATTCTTGGGGAAATCATTTCAAATGTATCAGTCACTTTAACAACTTTTGAGGTGGGAGGTGGGGCGAGGGTGGATTGCAGGCAGAATAGAACTACCGCAATGCCAGATTGGGAGGCAGTGGGAACAATTATTGCATTTAAGCACTCCAGTCCAATTTAACCAGGTTGCTGCCTTTAATCGAACAAGAAACGCACATGCAACCCTATTAGAAAGTGTGCAGAATTTTGAAAAAAATTCCAATCTTTTCAAAGGGTCTTTCTCCATCTGTAATTTATCTTAAGTTGTGTAATATGTCATACTATTTCTGAATTAGAATTCGACGCCATTGCACCAAGCGAAGTCATATTATTCAAAAATACATTGTTTATAGGTAGATATTTTTGTGGCTCAACATGCCTGTTACCAAAGATAATTTAATGTATAATAATTCAATTTAGCTTTTTAATTTCTTTCTGCAGAATCACAAACTAATAAATATATATTTATTTTAAGAAGTTAATCCTAATTACTTTACTGAGGGACAGTAGTCGGAAACTGTAGTACTTATTGAAATTCGCAATAATATCAAGCAGAATCTTATACACCTCCCAGAAGGTAAAAACTTCTTTTGGTTCTCCACAGGCTAAGTCAACTAAGGCACCCTGTGCCAAAAAGAAAAGCTATTGAAATCCTTTAATAATGTAAAATGTATTTATTAGTTCCAACGTAGACTCCTGAGCCCTTACCCGAATGGGAATTACAACTTCATACGCACGTGTACTGTGAAATGAGTATTGCCCTTTTCAGCAATTAAAGCTGCAACAGTCCGTAGATTTTGATAATATGGTTCGATTTGGAGAATGTAGAGATATCATTAAATCATGTTTGGACATGTCCATGAAAAGTTACTTCATACAGTGGAACTAAGTAAGTAATTTCAGTGCATCGACAACTTTCTTGGTAGCTTATTATTGTAATATCAGGATAAGTGCAAATAAATGAAAGAAAGTCACTTCAAGGCACAAATGCTATAAGAGAAATGTAGATACTTTCAAGCACTTAAATAATACTTTGACATAAAGTTTCTTGATGAGTGGGCTTCAGATATGAACTTGTCTTTGGGCTAGTTTACCACTGTTTAGTCTCGCAACCTCTTCCGAAGGTTCCAAAGTTCGTGGCAACACATCAACATGTGTTTAAGCTTTTTATATTTAACCCTTTCAACAACAGAAATCCTAACATGAAATCATTTGATCTTCACCAAAATTAAATGAAGTGGAATTAACGCATTGTCAAGACTGCGGACACTTGTTTCCCGTACTCCAGTATCACGTGTCCTGTTTAACGGTGCTGTATGAACTGCCAAAAAATTGAAAACGTAGATCATTCAGTAGGCACTACTTTGCCTTTTGAAAGACTGATCTCATGCTGTAATTTCCACAGGATTCTGATAAAGTTTTACATACTAAACGTTAATCTGTATTTCATCCTGTTTGAAGGTTCAGACGTGCACTTGCAACATTTTTTTGTTCTCTTTAGGTGCAAACTTTCCAGTACTTGCAGTCCTTTGTTGTTGTAAAACAAAGTCGGTTCGTGTTTAGCTGACATTAATGTTTACCCTGTTACCACACTGAACCTCCTTGTACGATTTGATCAGAGGTTTTACAATTTCTGACAAATTTCAAACACACATGGGGGTGGTTGATGGGGCCTATGAAAATAAAGACTTAAACTTCACAAATGTAAAAGGCGAATCTTGGGGTTTTCTTCACGCCATTGTGTGTGACGTTTTCAATCACTTTTTTTCATTCGCGTGAGCCGATACCTGGAAAAAGGAAACGATGATGCGTTTTGATTGTGGATTGCTGAGTATAGATTACAGAACTTTCGATCATATTCTAAGGCAATATTTCAGAAATCTTTTTTAACAACTCAATACCACGAATTATTTGGTCATTCTGATGTTTATTTGCTGAGCAGCTCAGAATATTATTCAACCACGATCCAATCAATAAATAAAGATTGATAACAAAAAAATCTGTTTCTAAAACTCGTAATATTGCAAGGGATACAAACGTAAACAAAAAATAAAGACAGCATTGCATTTTTATGGATTTCTGAAGAATGGCCTCCGGTTTAGGCTTTCTGGACCTTCAACTGTTTGAAAATTTATTTTTTACTAAAGTATTTGTCCGATATTTTTCTCGAGTCCCTATCAGTTATGAACTTTTGCCTGAAAGTTAATTTTTGGATGTCTTGATTCTGTCTGACAAATGCATTTCGTCATCAATGAAAATGATTAGAAAAATTAGTGTGGTACATACGTACTTTATGTAGAAATGAAAAGGTCTGATTTCATAGTTTGAAGAAAACAACTTGCTGAAATCAGCCGCCCGGAAAAATCAATTAATCTCCAATCAACAAAGAAATACATGTGAACTGTAAGTATGTGTTTGAGATAGAGGAGAAATCACACCATATGTTCATGAATCACTCCATCCTGTACATGTCTATTTAATTATCTGTTTGAGCTACTACAGTCTTCGCAGTGTGCAAAAAGTTAATTTTTAACAGGGAACAATTGCACGAAAAAAAACACCACGCCAGGGACTGTGAACAGAAGCAGTGAAATGCAATATGAGGAGTGGTCCAACGTGCCATACTTTCCACCTTCCCGAGAGCATTTCCGGGAATTAACTTCCCCCCGCGACGTGGCATTCCGGTTGCATATTTTAACATTCTATGAAAGGGGAGGATGTAATTCCCCTGTTTAGGTACTATTGAAAGGAACGTGGAATCTCTTGAATACAGAACAGTTAAATTGTTCGGCATTTTAGGGGTTATGGAAACGAAAGTAGTTGAAACTAGTGGACAAATAGTACTGGAATAAATATGTCTTCGTCCTTTGATACTTGGAGAGTTTCGTTATTTAAGAAGACCGTTCCACCATTCAAAGATTTTAAATCGTTTATTACATACAGGCCGAGAAAATTTATGGTATATCTATGGTATAAGTAAGATAGAAGTAACCTGTGATAGTTATTTAATTTCAAATCTTAAACATAA
>NW_025214731.1:18321-50000 GCF_004010195.1 Chiloscyllium plagiosum | reverse complement strand
TCCCTTTCAAAACCCACCATCCTGCCAACAAAAATCACATGAACCTTGTATCCAGATAGAAGTGCTGTTTAGCTTTTCTTTAGAGACAAATTCTATGCTGTCTTTGAACTATATGGACAGTTTAAAGGATTGTTTAGAGCCTGACATTTTCAACACATTTGTTTGACTTTGGAGTCTAACCACTGTAAATACTGATGCCACTGCCGGTGATTGCAATTAATTATGTGGAAGATTTTCAAGTGTTCCAAAGTATTCCTATAAGTTCGGGAAGACTTAATAAAGATTTCCTACAGTTTGGGAATTTCTTGGCACAGTAACCTAATATTTTAAAAAATTAAAAATTTGAATTAAAAGGGCCTTCTTCCCAGCAAAACAATCTGAGTCTTATTTTAATTTTTAACAAACACTAAGATCTATAGTCAGGCAGACGCAAGAACATATCACACAACCTGTTTACTTGTAACTACAGTGCAAAAACATGATCATTTTATAAATTTCACAAATGGACTGCAGTCATTTAAGAAGGCAGTTCATCACCATCTTCTCTGGGGCAAATAGGGACAGGCAATAAATGCTGGTGCAACCAGCGATACTACATCTCTTAGATTAATAAAAAAAAGTAAATTTGCTCACAGAAAACTCCAAAACACACCACTGCGGGTAGATGCATTACAATTTAACATCTCAATTTAACATTTCACAATAGTCCAAACGATTTATGTTGCAATATGAACATGTCAACATCATTTCTATCTGTGGTCTGGCTTTCTATTTCTGGATTGGTCTTTGTTGATTAGGATGAAGCACCAGTTATGGCATTTTATTATAATTTATTCATAATCTCCTCATTTGTCCTGAGTCATTTTGTTGCTTGCATGGTTGGAAAGTGACATCTGTACTTTGCCTTCTTATCTTTGCAATGTGAAACCAACCACTCTGTCAGCTGGAGTTTTATTGGTGATAAACATGCCTGGGTCACAAGGTTCAAATCCCACTTGAGTGCCTGAGAATCAATGCTGAGTTTGCAGTACAATACTGAGGGAGTGCTGCACTGTCAGGGGCTGAGATATTAAATTGTAATGCATCTACCCTCAGTGGTGTGTGTTGGAGTTTTCTGTGAGCAAATTTACTTTTTTTTATTAATCTAAGAGATGTAGTATCGCTGGTTGCACCAGCATTTATTGCCTGTCCCTATTTGCCCCAGAGAAGATGGTGATGAACTGCCTCCTTAAATGACTGCAGTCCATTTGTACCATATGGAGAGTTCCTGGATCACATTCAACGATACTGAAGGAATGGCCATGTACTTCCAAGTCAGAATGGTGAGTGGCTTGGAAGGGATCTTGCAGGGGTGTTGTTCCGATATTCTTCTAGCTGGTAGTGTTCGTGGGTTTGGAAGATGGTGTCTAAGAAACCTTGGTGAATTTCTGCAATGCATCTGGCTAAACTTCTACTACTGAGCATTAATTTAGATTTATTGTCACGTATACAAAAAGTGAAGAGTTTTTCGCGTGTTGTATGCAAAGTGCCACCATGTTCCAGAGCCATCTTGAAACACTGTATATAATGCAAACTTTTTGATGGAGGGAATAGATGTTTGTGGATGTGGTGCCAATTAAGCGGTCTGCTTTGTCCTGGATGGTGTGAAGTTTGTTGAGTGTTGTTAGAGCTACATCCATCCAGGTAAGTTGGAAGCATTCCATCCCACTCCTGATTTGTGCCTTGTAGATGATGGACAGGGAGAAAGTGAGGACTGCAGTTGCTGGAGATCAGAGCTGAAAAATGTGTTGCTGGAAAAGTGCAGCAGGTCAGGCAGCATCCAAGGAGCAGGAGAATCGACGTTTCGGGCATAAGCCCTTCTTCAGGAAGGGCTCTCATTCCTGAAGAAGGGCTTATGCCCAAAACGTCGATTCTCCTGCTCGTTGGATGCTGCCTGACCTGCTGCGCTTTTCCAGCAAAACATTTTTCAGATGATGGACAGGCTTTGGAGAGTCATGGGGTGAATTCACCGTACCCTCTGACCTGTTCTTGTAGCCACAGTATTTATATGGCTAATCCAGTTCAGTTTCTGGAGAATGGTAACCTCCATCCCTGTTGTTACTGGGGGAATCAGTGATGGTGATGCTATTAAATGTCAAGGGATGATAGTTAGATTCTCCCTTGAGATGGTCATTTCCCTGTGTTTATTTGGGTGTTGACTTACTTATCATTTATCATGCTGGATACTATCCAGGTCTTGTTGTATTTGGACATTGTGCTGCTCATGCCCAAATGAAGCAAGACTTGGACTTCTACGTATTGTACATTACAAAAGTAACCACATTTCAATCTAGACTTAATTGGCTGTAAAATGCTTTGAAATGTTAGGTAGATATCAGAGTGCTCTATAAATGCAACTCTTTTTCTTTTCCACATCCATTATCTTTCAGCAAGATCATCATGTGCAATGAAAATTGGAGTTTCACGACATGACTCTGTGACTCAATGACAAGGACAGTTTTGGCAATTTTGACAACAAAGCAAATGTATCAGGTTCACTCCACAAACACCAAAACTACAGAACTGACAGAAATTAAAGCATGGGACTCAATTCTCTTCCTTATCATGGCACTGTTAATCCAAATATTAATCTGGAATAGAAGCAGGAAGAAAGTTATAAGGGGGGGAGAGGTTTATACTGATCAAAGATTTTTTACCACCATTCAGGGTCTGTTTTTAATACCTGAGAGAAAACAGGGGGGAATGAGTGTAGCTGCACTGGATTATTTATTATTAAATAAGCTGTTAATGAAGTTTAGAAACCAACTATCAATCTGATTTTGGGGAAAAAAATTAACTGAGAATTTGATATCCTTTAGGGAAAGAACAGAGACATTGAATCAAATGGGCTTTTCCACAACAAACAGCAATGGGTTCTCAGCTACTATTAGACTTTTAGTTGGATTTGAACGCAGTTCCCCAGAATGTTACTCAGTCTCTGGGTTAATAGTCCTGCTATAACATCACCTCCTCTTTCCTCAAAAGCTTTGGAGAAAAAGTCAATCATGATCTTGAGGTCAGTTTCTGAAGGAGCAGCACACATCGTCACATTGGAGATCAGGTTGGAGTGATTGTGGTTAGGTTTGAAGGCAGTGCAATGCAGCTAATATTTTCCTGCCTAGTTCTGTAAATTCTCATCAGGCCTCTGAGTAATTTGTTGGAAATGAGCCCCAGTATAATAGCCAGGAAGAAGGATAATTGTCTTGGTACGATACCTCAGCATCTTAGTTTCTTCACAAGAGATAGGGACAATGGTGGTGAGGATCATAACTTGCACGTGGGAGGATGGTGGCAAATTTCTGTGGTCAGCCAAACTAGAGGATGATAACCCAAAATCAACGGAAGTTGACAGGTTTAAGAGGTATTAGCCCTAAACTGACGCTCTCTTTATGCAAGTTTTCGATCTGAAGTAGACTGTAGACAGACAATTGCAAACTGTAAACCGGTGAAGATGAGGTTGAGATATGTTTGCTGGAACTAATTGCCAAACAAGTGAACTACATCTCCCAGAAGGCTGAGAGGGAGCTGCTGTAGAGCTCCACCGGCGGCGATACAACGGTGCAACAAAGTAGCAACAAGAAGTTTCAACTGAGACAGGGCTGAGAAGCCGACTACACGGAGAAACACAACGCTTCGGGTAAGCAGATCTGCTTCTGGGTGCAATGTTTTGAGTTGATTTCTGCTACACAACAATGTAAAACAGTGACTCTTAGATGGGAAGAGTTTTATTTTGGCCTCGTTCAGGAACTTCGAAGCGCGCTCTTTCTCTCTCTCTCGTTATCAGGACGTGTGCTTCATTTGTTTCCGAGCGATCCGGTTACCTGGGTCCGAACGCCCAGGATAGTCCGAGGAAACAAAGGTCGCTTGGGAAACCCAGTCAAGATTTTGAGAGGGAAGGTTCCAGTTTCCCCACTATCTAATATAATTCCGTATTGTCAAATTGTTACATTCATCCTCCTGGGGCAGACAACATTGAGCTGGAACCGCCTGCAAATGACCCTTAATGTTTGGAGACTCGGCGGCGTTTTTACCTCAGCCTTAACTGAGCAGTGCAACTCTGTTTATTGTCGATTGGTGTGCTTTGTGCTAGTGCATGTGTGGAAACGAGTTTCAACAAGGGACTGGTTTCTGTATAGTAACAATATTAGTTTTCACGTGCGGCAGGGAACAATAAATGCTTGGATTTTAAATGCAGAATATTAATGGACAGAAGTCGACCGTTCGGCCTGTCACCGTGGTGATACAATTTGACTTGTCGCCCCAATAGTAGTTAAAGAAAACAATGAATGTGTTTCCTTCAGAGAATTTATTCCCATTGGGGGTTGGGTGGTCTTCAGGCTTCACACAGATATTGTGACTGTGTGGTTATCATAAAACTCTTGTCAAAATAGACTGTCTACACTCTGAAATAACTAAAATGTTGATATGGTTTCGCGCCCTAATTAGAAACATTGCATGGAAAACGCTGTCCGTGCAATTTACACTTCATTGTAATGTTAGGAAACCAGGCACTTTATTGGAACGTTTGCTGTGTCAAATTGAAGATACAGCAATTAAGGTATCTCAACAGGAAGGATGGTTTAAAAAAAAATGGATTGCCCTCGAACAGCCGCATTCTTACCCAACTGAAAAAGCTGCCCTATTTAGTTTGTCTGTTTTCTTATTTGTTCTGAGCCTCTTACCCTTGAATACAGTTGAGTGAAAATCCAGAAAAATTGGACGTTTTTTTAAAAATAAACAAATGCTTGCTGTCCGTTTTCATTGAGATTTTCCCCCAAATTCAGGAAGAAGCCATAAGTGCTTGATCTACTGAGATATTTATTTACTCTCTTGCCAAATAATTAAACAGATATGATATTTGGCCACAAATATTAGTTATGATGATTATAATTGCTATCAGAGAATAGAGACGTGGTTCACGCGGCCTGTTGAATATTAAAGCAAGTTCGGCACTTGTCATGTTTATCGTAATGGGTGGCATTTTAAAAATGCACACTGACATAAAAGTCTTTTCAATTCATTCATGAAGCGATTTCCATCTAGAAGAATCGTGCTCTGTCAAATCGGTCAGCTGACCAGTCCTAAACGTCATTGTAAATGCGAGTTGGCCAGTGAATATGCTTGAACAGAACCAGCCAAAATAAAGAGAATTTGTCTTCTTTACAGTTTCACATTGCATGACTGTACTTGTCTTGAACGTACATCACATTATACACTTTAATGAGTTCAGAGCATATATTGTTTTATCATACAAACCCATCCGGAAACCCATTATTGAATAGAGTAAGAAACACTTCTTTAAAAGTATGAGTAATTTTTAATAAGTTTTGTGATTTAGATGTAACTAATCTTTTTATTTCTAATGGTTTTTGTAAAGCAAGTTGGTTGACTGTTTTAATATTGTTTAAAGTCATGCTGCTGACCCCTGGTAGACCTTGAAATATGAGTGTTTGGCATGGATCTGGATAAATGAATGTCCACTTTGTCTGGTCAAATGTTCACTGTCCCACTGGGAACAGTTGGATGCATGAATGAAGTTGTTTTATGACCCTGTGACAACACTAGCAGCCTGCGCATGCTGTGTGTTATAGAATGGAGTTTACTCCCTAACACAATTGAAGTGGTCTTTTGACCAAAGACCTGAGTGGAGATTGTGTCAGGTCTCAGCTACATGCAATTTAATCAAAAAGAGCACTTTAGCCAAAGCTTCTGTCTGCTTTCTGGGGAGTAGGGGTGGGAAGAAGGAAGTGATGGAGGGGGGGGAAGTGCAAAATTGTTAGTTCTGGCAAATGGTAATGAGGCCTCAGGAAAACATATTTAAGCACAGTTCTTGGCAGGTCTGATCATGTGTAACTGACAAAATGCTCACATAAAATCAATAACTTGCTTTATCACTTTCACAACACTTAAGCATTTGGGTCTATGTACATTATGAATGACAACTTCTGTTTTCACTTAATAAAGAATCAATATGGAAACATAGAATCCCTACAGTGTAGTCTGACTGTGGCAGTCAAGGTACAGTTTGTCATGTTATAATGACAATGCTCAGAGGAAGGTACACATTGTTCGCAATATTGAAAACAACACATTATGCTCATCAGTACATTGCATTTATGTATGCAATTGGTTTCTACAATTGTGATGACAATCACAGAGTATCTGACATTTTGTCTATCCGTATTGTTTTCTCCCTCAGCAAATTTCTCCATTTTGTTTTCACTCCAAAAGGTGCAAAGTTTGAGTAATCTTGGCCACTTTTGGAATATTGCGTGCATTTCTATCAGAAGGATGTTGTGAAACTTGAAGCAGTTCAGAAAAGATTTACAAGGATGTTGCCAGGGTTGGAGGGTTAGGGCTTCAGGGAGAGACTGAATAGGCTGGGGCTGTTTTCCCTGGAACGTCGGAGGCTGATGGGTGATCTTAGAAGTTTATAAAATCATGAGGGCATGGATAGGATAAATAGGCAAGGTCATTTCTCTGCGGTGGGGAGTCCAGAAAAAGAAGGTATAGGTTTAGGGTGAGAGGGGAAAGATATAAAAGACACCTAAGGGGCAACTTTTTAATGCAGATGGTGGTACGTGTATGGAATGAGCTGCCAGAGGAAGTGGTGGAGGTTGGTACAATAACAGCATTTAAAAGGCACTTGGATGGGTATATGAATAGGAAGGGTTTAGAGGGATATGGGCCAAATGCTGGCAAATGGGGCTAGATTAGGTTAGGGTATCGGGATGGCTTGGACGAGTTGGACCGAAGGATCTGTTTCCGTGCTGTACATTTCTAGGACTAAATATTCTGCATGTGAGCCTTTCCTAAGTATCAATAGAGATACCTGACCCCTTCCGCCACAGAGACCTTAAATCTGACATACATGCATTGTTTTTAGCAAATTTGTAATGATAACTGGTCCCAACTGACAACAGTGACTACACTTCAAAGATACGTAAGAGCCTTAAGTGGTTGCAAAAAATGCAAGACAAATGCATATTTTTTTTCCCTCCAGCTGGGCTTATTTTTCAGAGAATACTGAGGGAAATGGTCCAGAATCCTCACTGCACCAACTGAGATTATCTAACTCAATGGGACCTGAGACTGAATTGAGAATCCTTTTTTATCTATATAAAAAGATGTCAATAGACTCCAAATTTATGCACGACCCACCCATTATGAAAATATTTTTTAGTAACAAAAAGAAACCACAAAACTTAAAATGAAATGTTGGAACTGCTTTGTAGTTTTGTCAGCAATATTTTCTGCATGGATCCTATGATGCATTAGAGGAATCGAGTTGAAGGTTTAATAATGCTTTGAATTGTGACTACTGTTCTGGTTTGGTAATATTGATTTACAACAATCATTTATTAAAATTAAAAAGTATGAACTTTTAATAGCCCTTTTCTGGATATCCAGCAAATTTGTAAGAGGCCTAACTGGTTAGTATTCACACAGGCAAAATGAGGTCATAACTATGTTCCTAGTTATGAACTTATTACTGTTCTCCTTTCAAAGCTAGGTCATTGCTTATTAGCTGTTGTCGTGACACCTTAGTTTGTGATGGATACAAACTTCAAACATTTATATTTTAAGTAGTTGTAACATCCAAATTATTAACTTGTTAAATTGCTCATCTCATATGTTAAAATGGTGCAGTTTATGAATTGTGTGCTATTGGTGCTTTCAGCCTTTGAAACTATTTTTGAAACTTTGATGTCTGATCGCTTTCTGAAATTATAAAAGCAGGAAACAGTACCCACAGTTCAGTTGGGCTTTGGATTAACTTGTCTGAATGGAGCCTAATTTTTCGGGTCTTGGTTATGTGGAAATAGAAGCGAATTCAATATGACTGAATCAGCTCAATTATTCACAGTCCAATGGAGTTCTGTTCACAATCACTTGTTATATAGTAAAAACCCCAATTGCAAATCTCTCTGAGAAGAAATGTTTGTCATTTTTATTCTCAACTGACTTGTGCACTGTTAGGTGACATTCAAGCCAACACTTGCTGCGACAAAAAAATTGAAGTGTTTCGGTTTTGACACTTAACAAACATAATTCCCTGATGCAGCAGGCTGTTACATGTTTTCCTTTGATCCCACTTTTGAAGCAATTGTGAAGAGGTGCATGAGGAGAACCTGATATTTCTGGAACATAGGAGCGTGAATTTGGCCCCTTGAGCCCACCCCCACTATGTTAAATTAAGGTTGATTATTTATCTCAATTCTATTTCTCTGTGCTATTCCTTGTGATTATTAGCATCTACTGTCTTGAACTTACTCAAGAACTGAGCTTCCACAGCCACAACTACTGAGATGCGGAATGAAGAAATTTATCCTCTTCTCAGTCCTAAACAGCTTTTTCCTTATTTTTGCGACTCCCTGGTTCTGGGCACCTTCCCCCACGCCTCCATAAAACTTGGGGAAACATCTTTCCTCCATCTACCCAATCTTGCCCTTTTTAAGAACTTTGTATGTTTAAATGAAATCACTTCTCATTCTTCTAAACTCATGGGAACACACTCGTCTTAATCTTTCCTAATAGGAAAGTTTCACCATCCCAGGAATTAGTCTGGTATACCTCCATGACACAAAGGCCAGTGCAGACTCTTCAATGTTCTTTCCAACTGCAACAAGACCTCTTTATTGCAAGAGGATTGGATTATAGAAGAGAATGCCAACAAGCTGTTTGCCTTCCTAATTGCTCAGTACACCTGCATGATAGCTTTCAGTGCCTTATAAACAAGTAAATACAAGTCCTTTTCAACATCAACATTTCCTGTTCTCTCACTGTTTTAAAAGAAAAGTCTACAGCTCTGGTTCTCTTACCAAAATGGGCAACTTCACACTGAGTCACATTATACTGCATCTGCCACGTTCTTTTCCACTCTCACATCCTGTCTGAATCTCCTTGAAACTTCTTCACACCATCAATGCAATGAAGGTTGTGACCTAGTATCATCTGCAACTTTGGAAATATTATCTTTGGTTCCTATATTGAAATAATTGTGACAGATTATGAATGATTGGGGTGCAAGCTTTGATCTTTGGTATCCTACAAGTCACAGGCTGCTGATTGGAGAACATCTAATCGGAGAGGGTATCACAGCTACAGAAGTTACCATTGTTGAGGAGGGTCTGCCTACTGAGTCAGTATGGGTGGAAATTAGGAACAGTAAAGGAGCAGTCACCTCATTAGGGGTTTACTACAGGTCCCCCAATAGCAGCAGGGAGATTGAAGAAAGCATAGGTCGGCAGATTTTGGAAAAGTGTGAATGTAGTAGGGTTGTTGTAATGGGTGCTCACATTCTACATAGCAATGGAGAAGGAGAGAAGCAGGCACAATGGGAGGATATTTAATTGGGGTAGAGGAAACTATGATGCTATCAGACGTGAGTTGGGAAGCATGGACTGGGAGCAATTGTTCCATGGAAAGGGCACTATAGACTTGTGGAGACTGTTTAAGGAACAGTTGTTGGGTGTGATGCATAAATGTGTTCTTCTGAGACAGGCAAGAAGGGGTAAGATAAAGGAACCTTGGATGACGAGAGCGGAGGAGCTTCTCGTCAAAAGAAAGAAGGCAGCTTACGTAAGGTGGAGGAAGCTAGGGTCTTGCTCAGCTCTAGAGGATTACAGGTAGGCGAGGAAGGAGCTCAAAAATGGTCTGAGGAAAGCCAGGAGGGGGCAGGAAAAAGGCTTGGCAGGAAGGATTAGGGAGAATCCAAGGCATTTTACACGTATGTGAGGAATAAGAGAATGATCAAAGAAAGAGTAGGGCCGATCAGGCATAGCATAGGGAACTTGTGTATAGAGTCTGAGGAGGTAGAGGAAGCCCTAAATGAGTTTTTTGCTCCTGTCTTTACTAAAGAAAAGGACCTTGTAGTGAATGAAACCATTGAGGAGCGGTAAGCATGCTGGAATGGGTAGAGATTGAGGAAGCTGATGTGCTGAACATTTTGACAAACATTAAGATTGACAAGTCGCCAGGGCCAGACCAGATTTGTCCTCGGCTGCTTTGGGAAGTGAGAAATGTGATTGCTTCGCTGCTTGTGAAGATCTTTGCATCTTCGCTCTCCACCGGAGTTGTACCTGAGGACTGGAATGAGGCAAATGTAATTCCTCTCTTCAAGAAAGGAAATAGGGAAATCCCCGGCAATTACAGACCAGTCAGTCTCACATCTGTCTTCTGCAAGGTGTTAGAAAGGATTCTGAGAGATAGGATTTATGACCATCTGGAAGAGCATGGCTTGATGAAATGCAGTCAGCACGGCTTTGTGAGGGGCAGGTCATGCCTCACAAATCTTATTGAGTTCTTTGAGGATGTTACTAGACAGGTTGATGTGGTCAAGCGGTGGATGTGGTGTATATGGACTTCAGCAAGGCATTTGATAAGGTTCCCCATGGTAGACTCATTCAGAAGGTCAGGAGGAATGGGATACGGGGAAATTTAGCTGCCTGGATACAGAATTGGCTGGTCGACAGAAGACAGTGAGTGGTAGTGGAAGGAAAGTATTCTGCCTGGAAGTCAGTGGTGAGTGGTGTTCCACATGGCTCTGTTCTTGTGCCTGTACTCTTTGTAATTTTTATTAATGACTTGGATGAGGAGATTGAAGGATGGATCAGCAAGTTTGCAGACGACACAATGGTTGGAGGTGTCATTGACAGTATAGAGGACTGTTGTAGGCTGCAGCGGGACATTGACAGGATGCAGAGATGGGCTGAGAGGTGGCAGATGGAGTTCAATCTGGACAAATGCGAAGTGATGCATTTTGGAAGGTCGAACTTGAAAGTTGAGTACAGGATTAAAGACAGGATTCTTGGCAGTGTGGAGGAACAGAGGGATCTTGGTGTGCAGGTACATAGATCCCTTAAAATGGCCATCCAAGTGGATAGGGTTGTGAAGAAAGTATATGGTGTTTTGGTTTTCATTAACAGGGGGATTGAGTTTCAGAGTCGTGAGATCGTGTTGCAGCTTTATAAAACTTTGGTTAGACCGCACGTGGAATACTGTTTCTAGTTCCGGTCGCCCTATTATAGGAAAGATGTGGATGCTTTGGAGAGGGTTCAGAGGAGATTTACCAGGATGCTGCCTGGAATGGAGGGCTTATCTTACGAAGAGAGGTTGATTGAGCTCGGACTTTTTTTATTGGAAAAAAGAAGAACGAGAGGGGACCTAATTGAGGTGTACAAGATAATGAAAGGCATAGATAGAGTTGATAGCCAGAGACTTTTTCCCAGGGCAGAAATTGTTAACACGAGGGGTCATAGTTTTAAGCAGTTTAGCGGAAAGTATAGAGGGGATGTCAGAGGTGGGTTCTTTATGCAGAGAGTTGTGGGAGCATGGAATGCATTGCCAGCAGCAGTTGTGGAAGCGAGGTCGTTGGGGATATTTAAGAGACTGCTGGACATGCATATGGTCACAGAAATTTGAGGGTTCGTACATTAGGTTTACCTTACATGAGGATCAATGGTTGGCACAACATCGTGGGTGAAGGGCCTGTTCTGTGCTGTACTGTTCTATGTTCTATCTAATTTCTTCCTATTCTGCTTCCTCTCTGTAAACTCCTCAGTCCATGCCAATATATTTTAGAGGTAGACAAGCAGGTGTTCTTCTAGCCCCCTGCTTGTCTACCTTTGATTCCAGCATCTGCAGTTTTTTTGTCTTCAATATGACTTTGGAGAGCAAAACCTGTTATCCTTACCTGGTCTAGCCTACACATGACTCAAACTGCGCTCTGAAATGGCCTCAAGCAACTCAGTTATATCAAAACTGCTACAAAGTCTAAAGAATGGAATGAAACTCGACAGGCCACCAGTCACTGCAAATGCCGATGGCAAATAGAGTCCTGTCAACACCTCAGTGTTTTCCTCACCAACATCCGGAGGTTTGTGCTAAAACTGGGAGAGCTGTCTCAAAAGCTGGTTGAACAACAGCTGCGCACATTCATACACTCAGAATCATACCCTGTAGATGATATCTCAGACACCATCACCACCATCTCTGGTTATCTTCTGTCCCACCCATAGGACATACTCAGAAGAGATGGTGGCACAGCAGTGTACAGGCAGGAGGGAGTTCCCCTGAGAGATCTCAACATTGGCTTTGGGCCCCATGATGTCTCATGCCACCTGGCCAAATTTGGGGAAAGACACCTCCTGCTGATTTCCATGTACTGCACCTCCTCAGCTGATGAATCAATATTCCTCCATGTTTGCCACGAGGAAGAAACACTGAGGGTGGCAAGGACTACCCAGCTTAACTGAAAGTAAGCTTACCACTTCGTACTTTTTGGTTTATGGAACAATGTTTTTTTTTTTGGATTTAATTTCATTTTCTTTTGTCGTTGTTTCTTGTTTGTGGACATGAAGCGCATGTCAATCGTACAATATCTTCGTAAAAATCAACTGTTCATATTTTTTTCAGACGAGTTGTTTAGGAAAAAACATGATCAACCCCATTTTATTGCTTTGGGGTTAAAGGTAGTGACTGCTGTGTTAGAATTGAACCACTTCTACCCCATCTCCCACCCTGGGGGTGGGGGGGGAAGTATAATTGGTTGCAACTGTGCCAAAGGTCACATTGTTGGGAAACGTCATGTTGATGTCCCCAGCACTTAACTGAGGCTTTGAGCTGACACTCGCAATGCCTCTCCTCCCCAGGAAGGCTGCGGGTAATGGTTGAGGACACGAGGGCTGGTGTTAATTTATTCCATCCTTGTTTTTTTAATGAGTTGGAGTGTTTGATATGATTTGGAGGTGTTCGGCAAATTTGCTTTTAGAATTTGCTTTCTCATTTCTATAGTTTGTTCTTGCGATGATATTGTGCCTGAGAGATATATTCTGTCCTGTTTCTCTTGCAGAGGAGTGTTGTCACAGTGGTGCTAAAATGTCTCCTTCCAACAGGAGGTTGGTAAACCGCTTTGAGTTCTCCCTGGGTTTTGTTTTTAAAGTAAGGCAAAAGAATAATGGCTGGATGGGGTCAAGTGCGCACCGACGCAAGAAGGATTTTGGCTTGCTTTCAGTGTGTGGCGGGTTTGCTGGTCGCTGGACCTATCAGCTTGCATTCTCTGCTGCTTCAGTGAAGGATAATGCCTCTTTTGCAGAATTGCATTTTAGCTAAAAGGTGTGGTCATGGGATGCTGCCTGTATTGGAAAGTTGATGATTAGTGGCTAACTAATACATTATCTGGTTAAGTATTTCAATTGAGTAAAGTTTTGGCAATTATACTTTTTGTTGTATTTTAATTGTGTTGTAAAAGTCAAGTGTGTTTTGATTAAGCTCAGCAGTGGACCAATCAAATAATATCTGGAACACAGTTACACTTGCTTTAACTTTTACACTACTGCTGTGAACTTCTCATGTGAATGTACACAACCATCAAGGAACATGAGAAATAGACTAGGCAACAGGTCATTTCTATCTGAAGTCAATCATAATGTCAAATATGATCAATGATGGGGAATCATCAGCCCTCTTCATTAGGGAAGTTTGAAGATCCACAATAATCGTCAATGACTAAATATCTCCTGGTCTCAATCCAAAATGGCCAACCCTTATCGTGAGATTCTTCCCTGTTGTTCTAGACTTTGCAGCCAGAAGAAAAAATCCTCTGAATCTTATCTCTTTCAATGTAATGACCCCTCTTTTTTTTTCTAAACTCTAGCGCATTGGCCCGTTTTACTCAATATTTCTCAGGAGGCAACACTCTTGTCCTAGGAATCCACCTTAGTTGTAAAATCCACAAAATGTAAAATAGATCAAAGGGTGAGCATTTCATAATGGCTATACTTGACCAAGACAAAAAATATGGTGTGCAAGGCTTTCTGCTGTTGGTAACATCACACTTGATATTGCATAGAATTCTTGTTATAATAAAAAAAAACTTCTGATTAACATTGTACGCTGACAATGATCCTGTTTGAAACACATGAAATTGAATAAGGACTGGTTATAGCTCCACAGTGTACAACTCAGAATGCTGTTCACCGTGTGAAGAACTGAAAACATGCCATTATACCGCAGCATTGAAACAATATTATTACACCGTGACTATGAGCCCTGTACTGGGGAAAATAGACAAGGTGAAACTGCAGCATTGGGCCAAAGAGGAGACTATTTTAAATTCTTTTAGCCTTTAGCTGTTTGCTATATGCAGCAAGATGTGGGGCTAACAAGTCTCACTTCAACAAAAAGAATTCTCACTTACTCACCATAACCTGGACATGGTCATAGAGATGTACAGCACGGAAATAGACTCTTTGGTCCAACTCGTCCATGCCGACCAGATATCCCAACCTAATCTAGTCCTACTTGCTAGCACTTGGATCCTATCCTTCTAAATCCTTCCTATTTATATACCCATTCAGATGCCTTTTAAATGTTGCAATTGTACTAGCCTCCACCACTTCCTCTGGCAGCTTATTTCACATACACACCACCCTCAGCATGAAAGAGTTGCCCCTTAGGTCTCTTTTATATCTTTTTCCTTTCACCCTAAGCTTATGCCCTCTAGTTCTGGACTCACTAGGGAAGAGACTTTGTCTATTTATCCTCTTGATGTACCTCATGATTTTATAAACCTCTATAAGTTCACCCCTCAGCCTCTGACACTCCAGAGAAAACAACCCCAGCCTATTCAGCCTCTTCCTACAGCTCAAATCCTCCAACCCTGGCAACATCCTTGTAAATCTTTTCTGAACCTTTTCAAGTTTGACAACATCCTTCCGATAGGAAGGAGACCAAAATTGCATGCAATATACCAAAAGTGGCCTAACCAATGTCCTGTCCAGCTGCAACATGACCTCTCAACTCCTACACTCAATACTCTGACCAATAAATGTGTTGTGTTTTTTTGAAACTTATTTCCTAAAAATAAGTCTATGTTCGTCTGAGATTAAAGTCCTGTGTAAACAATCATTTGCTGGTCATTTTAAAACAAAACTCTGCATTTATCTTGTGTCTGCACAATATGGTTTATTTCTGATTCAAGTAACTTTCTTCATCTGAGTTTTATCATGCATTTATATTTTGTGTGCTCCACATTTTAAATTGTTCAAAAATAATGGAAAATAGCTTTTGAGTTAATAGGTTTTTATTGCACTAGCGTGTTTACTAATTGCAGCAGTAATGCTTTTTTAAAATTTCATTCCTGGAATGTGGGCCTTGCTGACTGGGCCAGCGTTTATTGCCCATTTGTAATTGCTGCTTAATCTGAGTGGTTTGCTGGAGCCACTTCAGAGGACAGTTGAGAGTTAACCACATTGCTGTGGTTTTTGTAGTCACATGTAGGCCAGACTAGGGGTAAGGATGTCAGGTTTTGTTCACCGCCACCCTCTCACCTGGGGGTGGGGGTGGGGGGTGGGGCAGCGCTGGCTGCAGGGGGGGATGTGGCACATTGAGACCTGACATAGCTTTGAGAGCAATGAAAGCAGAACATAGAGCTTTACTGCCTTGTTCATGTTGTAGTCTGCTCAGGGCAAGTAGGGTTATGTGAATGTGCTATCTGAACATTGGTTGAAACATGCTGATGTGCATTGCAAATGAAAAAAGAGAGTCAGGTTTTAAAAATGCTGACATACTGTCGTTGTTAAGTCTGTGTTGTAAAGTTGTTCACAGAATAACTAACCTCAGCTACCATTGAATTTGTATAAATTATAATGCTACCCCTTTTCCATCCATACAACTAAACATTACACTGAGTCAGTGCAATATATTTATTAAAGCTGCTATGTGCAATTAGTTGGTAAATCTCACAGATGCACTTCTTGACGGTTGAGAGAATGTGGTAGAAGGTACCGAGAGAATACTGCTAAATCTTTTTGTATGATTGCTTAATTACAAAGACAGGCGAAAGTGAGGATTGCAGATGCTGGAGATCAGAGCTGAAAATGTGTTGCTGGAAAAGCGCAGCAGGTCAGGCAGCACCCAAGGAGCCAAGGGCTTCTTTCCTGAAGAAGGGCTCATGCCTGAAACATCGATTCTCCTGCTCCTTGGATGTTGCCTGACCTGCTGTGCTTTTCCAGCAACACATTTTCAGCTAATTACAAAGACAGCAAAGCTGCAACTTAAATTCAAGTTATCTTTGCAAATGATAACTCCTTTTGTTTTGTTTTAATATTACCTTCTCAGGAAAGATTCCAAGCGTCATGTTATAAAAAGCAGTGGATTTTTCCAGGGATGTTGCTGTGATGGTTTCTCACTTCACTTGCATGGCATTTGTGTCATTAATGCTATTTTAGAGGGAGCTGCTCTGTGGGTTTCCAAGTGTTCAGTTCTTCGAAATGAAGAGTTTCTTTCTGTCAATCTTGTAGCTAATTACTATGACTAATAAATGACTTTGCAGACATTTCCTCTTAAATTTGGTTTTAAACAGGAATTATCTTGCTCAGGGTTTGGCCTGAAGAAGTCTCTGCATTCTTTACACATCAATCAAATCAAGAAGTGTGCGCAAAATGAAAGGTGGTGATCATGATACTAAAAGTTGGCGCATGGCAACATTCTAGTCTGTGAGTCAGAAGGTTGTCAATTGAAGACTGCTGTGGGAATTGGAGTGTGCCTTGGCTATTACTTCAATGTGGTATCTAAAAGTGTTGTAGTACTTTCAGTAATGTTCATGTGTCAACTGACTCTACAAGGCCAGGTTGCCTGGTCAATCAACTCATTACTCCTTACAGGTAACTGTACTTAAATCACATTTGATCACATTTTCAAGAATAGGAAATTGGTTATGTAGCTGGATTGCACTGCAGCAACTTACCATGCCTTCTTTGACAGCACCTCCCAAACTTGCAACCTCTGACACTGAAAAAGACCAGCGTAATGACTCACGGCGGGGGAGTTACGGATATTTCCAAGTCACACATTATTCTGGCTTGATGCTGTATCCCTGTCCCTTTGTCATTGCTGGATCTTAATCTCAGAGCTCCCCATCTAATAGTGCTCTGTACGTACTTAGGACTAACAGGGTTCAACAAAGTCCATTCACTACGACCTTCCTGAAAATAGTTTAGGATGTGCAGCCACTGTTCACTTTAATAGTGCTACTCAATTGTTTGACCAATTTTAGAAAATTCTGCTAATAATTGAGATTATCAGGGAAATCGTAAAGTTAAGCGTAATTAGTGCACTATTTTCTAACATTAGGAAGGAAACATAAATCCAAATGATTGTTTACCAACTAACTTTCATTATTAGGTACTGTACTTGTAATTTGGGGAGTTCAAAACATACCTTGAGCATAGTTAATGTATTTCTTTAACCTGCATTCCACCCTAAATCAGAAATCAATCTCCAGCTGCGTGCATAACCAATGGAAATGAGCTTCTACTGAAGCAGGAAATTTGGAGTTGTGCAGCAGCTGTACGAGAAAACAGGGGAGTGAAAGCGCAGTGTTGTGGCAGCAAATCCAGGTTGCACTCAATGAGGAGTAGTTGTTACTGAAAAAGGTAATTATTCCCCAGTTTCATTATCCATCTTCCATGTAGGTAGTGCATGACATCAGGGTACTGACACCTGTGACTTGAGCCTGTGATTTTTTTTTCCCCCTTCATTTGTGGCAGATGGATGTCGCTGACTGGGCCTTTTTTTTTAAATTGGATAGTGTTAAAGGACTTTGACCCAATGACACTGAAGGAATGCTAACATATTTCTAAGTCAGGGTGTCACTTGGAAGGGGATTTGCATGTGGTGGTGCTCCCATGCATCTGCTGTCCTTGTCCTCCCTAGATGGTAGTGGTTGTGGATTTGGAAGGTACTGTCTAAGGACCTTTGGCGAATTTCTGAAATGCATTTTGAAGACAGTGCACATTGCTGCTGGGCATTACTGTTGAATGGAGGGAATGTTTGTGGATGTGCTGCCAATCTGTGTTGGCCTTTTTTTTTTCCTAAATGGCATCAAGCTGTTGATTTTCTCTGGAGTGACACTCATCCAGGCAATTGCAAGGAATTCTATCACATTCCTGACTTATGTAGATTGGTTAGGAGGTGTCAGGAGATGAGTAACTTGCAACAGGATTTCTAGCCTCTGACCTGCTTTTGCAGCCACAGTATTTAGGTGCTGGAAAAAAAGTGCTGGAGAAACTCAGCAAGTCTGGTAGCATAGGAGAAAGTGAGGACTGCAAATGCTGGATACCAGAGTTGAAAAGTGTGGTGTTGGAAAAGCGCAGCAGGCCAGGCAGCATCTGAGGAGCAGGAGAATTGACGTTTCGGGCATAAGCCCTTCTTCAGAAAGGTAGCATCTGTGGAACAGTTAACATTTCAAGTCCAGTATGTGACTTTTGTTCAGGATTGAAAGGGATCAGAAAATCGTAGTATCAGGGCTGGAGACAGAAGTAGGGGAGAAATGGGTGGGAGAGATTGTGAGGATGCTCACAACCAAAGTCAAAGGGGTTGCTAATTGTGGTGAAGGAGAGACCTAAGGCATGACAGCTGACGGTTGTCTAATTGGTAAAGCAGCTTTGTCAATTTTTCCATAAGCCCCCCCCCCCCCAAATGTTCTTTAGAATCATAGAATCCTTACAGTGCAGAAGAAGGCCATTTGGCCCATCAAGTCTGCATCTACCCTCTGAACAGCTTCCCACTCACAGCCCTACCCTGTCCTTCTGAGCAATGAGTGCACACCTTGCAGTTGCGATGGCAGTGAGCTGATTCAGAAGAAAATCTTTATGGTGTTTCACTTATCGGGGATTGATTTTCCGTTATGCTGTGATGCAAAACATATGATAATTAATTAGCAGCATTGAGGGGAGAAATGAAACCAGCTGCTAATTGTGGTAATCTAAACTCCACTTGATGGACAGCAGCTGAGCTTTTAGTTTCATATCCATCATGGCTAATTCTGATTTATTTTGATAACACCCATATTTCCATACATTGCGTGAGAATCAACTGGGGAAATGTTGACTTACTGTTTCCCTTTATTCAAGGGGAACTGAAGCTGATTGCCATCCCAATACTGTTGTACTATCTAAGATCTAGCAACTTGGCACTGGCCAGTAACAAACATTGAATCAATACGTTGGTGTATGTTATTGAAAGAGATGGGAATGGGCAAATATTTCCTCAGCTATAAAGTTAATAAAATTGTCAAGAGTCTGATGCTGGAAAAGCACAGCAGGTTAGGCAGCATCCGAAGAGCAGGAGAAACGACGTTTTGGGATGATGAAGGGCTTATGTCCAAAATGTTGATTTTCCTGCTACTCGGATGCTGCCTGACCTGCTGTGCTTTTCTAGCACCACTCTAATCTTGACTCTAATCTCCAGCTTTCACCACATCAATGGGATTAAGAGTTCACTGCATTTTTATGAGTATGGTATTCCATGTAGCCAGATTCTGTGTGTGTGTGTGTGTGTGTGTGTGTAAAGGACATTCGGTTCTAGGTCCTCTACTTTTTGTCATTTACATAAATTATTTGGATGTGAGCATAACAGGTATAGTTAGTAAGTTTGTAGATGACACCAAATTTGGACATGTAGTGGACGGCGAAGAAAGTTACCTCAGATTACAACAGGATCTGGACCAGATGGGCCCACAGGCTGAGAAGTGGCAGATGGAGTTTAATTCAGATAAGTGCAGGTGCTGCATTTTAGGAAAGCAAATCTTAGCAGGACTTATACACTTAATGGTAAGGCCCTGGGGAGTGTTACTGAACAAAGGAGTGCAGGTTCACAGCTCCTTGAAAGTGGAGTCGCAGGTAGATAGGATAGTGAAGAAGGTTAAAATCTTCGAGGAGAAAGTGAGGTTTGCAGATGCTGGAGATCAGAGCTGAAAATGTGTTGCTGGAACAGCGCAGCAGGTCAGGCAGCATCCAGGGAACAGGAGAATCGACGTTTTGGGCATAAGCCCTTCTTCAGGAATGAGGAAAGTAGTGAAGTGAAGAAGGTGTTTGGTATGCTTTCTTTTATTGGCGAGAGTATTGAGTACAGGAGTTGGGAGATCATGTTGCGACTGTACAGGACATTGGTTAGGCCGCTGTTGGAATTTTGCGTTTACTTTTGGTCTCCTTCGTATTAGAAAGATGATGTGAAACTTGAAAGGGTTCAGAAAAGATTTACAAGGATGTTGCTAGGGTTGGAGGATTTGAGCTATAGGGAGAGGCTGAACAGGCTGGTGCTGTTTTCCCTGGAGCATCGGAGGCTGAGGGGTGACCTTATAGAGGTTTGCAAAATTATGAGGGGTATGGATAGGATAAATAGACAAAGTCTTTTCCCTGGGGTGGGAGAGTCCAAAACTAGAGGGCAGAGGTTTAGGGTGAGAGGAGAAAGATATAAAAGAGAGCAAAAAGGGGCAGCTTTTTCACACAGAGGGTGGTATGTGCATGGATTGAGCTGCCAGAGGAAGTGGTGGAGGCTGGTACAATTACAACACTTAAAAGGCATTTGGATGGGTATATGAATAAGAAGGGTTTGGAGGGATATGAGGCAGGTGCTGACAGGTAGGACCTGATTGGGTTGGGATATCTGGTCGGCATGGACAGGTTTGGACTGAAGGGTCTGTTTCTGTCCTGTACATCTGTATGACTCTATCACCATCCTTATCGTTGAAGAAAGAAAATGTTAAGGTTTGCAGTTGGGGTTTATAAGACTTATTGATAAAGTTAAGACTGGCTCATCCTGAAAGCAAAACTGCTGTCCAAACCGACCTTGCCACTCTCTGTGAGGTATACCTCCATGCAGAGGGGTTGCTGAGAGAACAGGTCACCTTCTGTGTGAAAGGAAACACTTGCTTGTGGGTCCATAGGGTTGGCTTTTGCCCTTTGGAATAGGTTTTGGATGCACTGCCAGAACTCCCCAGTTGTATAAAAAAGCTTATAACATATCACCTGCAGCTCAGCTGTATTCAGTACACTCCAAATTTTAATGCTTACGCCTGGCCCATAACTCTGTGAAAGATGTTAAGGAAGACCTCTGTTGTGACCTTGATGAAATCTCACTGTAATCCTAAATTCCGGCAACTTTAATGCCAGAGCTGGATGTGACTTTGATGTCTGGAGAGGAACTTTTTTTTGTGAGAAAAAGCAGGATGGTAAAAGCTGATGTAAATGGCATCCTCCTGCTGACAAAGGTTGTTAACCCAACTTCATTCTAAAATCCTCCTCTTCCATCAGAAAGGCAAATATTGTAAAGACTGTATCTTTAATTTTTCTGCAGTTTTGCTTACAGTCTGAAATGGGAAAAGGACTATTTTAAAAACTATGCATGTGAAATTAATTGCTACACTTTTTTAAAGCAAGTCACCAAAACTCATTGTAAGTAGTGTTTACACTGTTTCCTTTCGACCAGTCAGGGAGGCTAGTTATCAATGGGTGGCACTGGGTGTGAGTACGCAGTGAGATTTGACTGGCAACTAGGAGCTGATTGGTTTGTGGATTTTCAACCAGCTTTGGTTGCCTGCTTGCCAACCGTTATGTGATTGGCTCTTGGGTCGCGGAACTGCTTGTGGTTATGAATGATATTGCCAGAGGCATTTGGACCTCCAGAGGAAGAAGTGATGTCTTTTTCTCTCTGCAGTTAAAAATAAACCTAAAGCCTAAAGAAAGCCACTTTATTTTCCCTCACCAGTTGTTGTGGCTTTTAAAGAATGACTGGGAGACTTTGCAATTAATGAACCAGTCACTTCTGCAAACTAGTAAAGAAAGAATCTGAAGAAATAAATTGATGAACAGCAAGCCATGGCGAGCAAAACGATAATCTCAGCAAACCCTCCGGACCATTGAATAGCTTTCCTGTGTTTTCTTCCCTCCACCCTAACCACCAAGGTTTTCTTTGTGTCTGCCTGCCTATCTGTCTGTGTGTATAGGGAATTTTAGAAACGGCTAGATTTTTAACTTGTGGTGGTAAGTGTCCACAGTTCTAGTTGATTACATGGCTAGAATCTATTTATTTATTTAATTAATTATAATAATTCTTGTTAGGTGGAGAAATCTGATCCATACTCACGGTTTGCCTGGGTCTAAACAGAGGTACATTGCTGGACTTTTGCAAACTTTGATAAAATCTTTTGTGACGACTCTGGGAATAGCTGGGCTTAATTTCCAATGAGTTATGACAATATGAAACCGCTTTTAGCCAATCTAGAAAAATAGCCAGCATTGGTACTTCCTGGAGTCTATCACTGCTCGCATCAAAGATCTCAGTGATATCTGTTTCACTAGTTCAATGTGGGCAACTGGTGTATGTTGGACACAATGCCTTTGTGCTAAGTGGAAGTAAAAGACCCAAAAGGATCAAAAATAAGAATAAAATAATCAATATTATCTTCATTGCTCAGTGCACTGAGTATAGAAGTTGGAACATCATGTTGCAGCTTTACAGGACATTGGTGAGGCCACTTTTAGAATATTGTGTTTATTTCTGGTTTCTCTGCTATAGATGTTGTTAAACCTGAAAGGATTCAGTAAAGGTTTATGAGGATGTTGCCAGGGTTGCAGGGTTTGAACTATAGGGAAAGTCTGAATAGGCTGGGGCTGTTTTCCCTGGAGCATCGGAGACTGAGGGGTGACCTTAGAAATTTATAAAATCATGCAGGGGCATGGATAGGATAAATAGACAAGGTCTTTTTCCCAGGGTAGGGAAGTCCAAAGCGAGAGGGGAGAGGTTTAACGTGAGAGGGGGAAGATATAAATGGGACCTGAGGGCAACCTTTTCATGCAGAGGGTGGTATGTGTATGGAATGAGCTGTCAGAGGAAGTGGTGGAGGCTGGTACAGTTACAACCTTTAAGAGGCATCGGGATGGGTATATGAATAGGACAGGTTTGGGGGATATGGCCCAAATGCTGGCAAATGGGACTCGATTCCTTTAGGAAATCTGGTTAATGCAGATGAGTTGGACTGAAGCATCTGTTTCTGTGCTGTGTAACCCTATGACTCTATTTCTGCTCTAAAGCAGCCCTACTGAAGAGAGGAATTCCAAGTGCAGCAATTACCAATCTGGAAAACTCTCCCGTTCAACACAGATCCTGAACAGGGATATTAAGTAACAGTAGCTCTCCTAGACTCCTTTGATCAGGTGCAAGCAATGTTGTCAGATAGGTAAATTGGAGGATTTTTGCAAATTTTGATAAAATCCTTTGTGACTGGTTTAATGAAAATGCTGAACTGAGGGACTTCCTGGAACGAAAACAAGCAGCCTTTATGGCCTAATAGAACAATCTAAGGTCACGAGTCGAGAAGGCAACATTCCAAGAGCTGAAGTCTCACACCCAAAAGAAATCTGGAAGGTAAAGGTCACATGATGGGAAGTAAAAGCACATGAGGGTGGCACCATAGCTCAGTAGTTTGCACACAGCACCAAGGACCCGGGTTCAATTCCAGCCTTGAATGACTTCACATTCCCCTTGTGTCTGCGTGGGTTCCCTCCAGGTGCTCCGTTTCCTCCCACAGATCCAAAGATGTGCAGGTTAGGTAGATTGACCATGGGAAATTGCCCATAATGTCCAGGAATGTGCAGGTTGAACTGATTAGCCATGGGAAGTGCAAGGTTAAGGGGATGGGAGGCTGGATCTGGGTACGTGCTCTTTTGGCAAGTCAGTGCAGGCTTGATGGGCCGAATGCCCTCTTTCTGTGCCATGGGGATACTATGATTCTGAGATCTGACCATATGTTCACCAAGTAAACATATCTGAAGTGACCAAGGATCAGGCAAAGGCCAAGTCAAATGGGCAAAAGGTAAAAGAATTCCATGCTGGCTTCGAGAAAGTAGCAAATGTAACTATCCGCAAAGAAAGGCAAAGAAATCATGTGGAATTATCAAGGAATTTTCTCCATGGCCATAGCATGGAATATTATGACAAACATTCTGCCAAACTGTCTACTTCCTGTAACTGAGGAAATTTAGTGAAGTTAGAAAATTGGAAATAGCCCGTACATTCCCCTTAACTGTATTCACTTTGTTTTCTTCAGCATTCCTTGTATTTTGCTTCGGGGTGTGACAACACTATTTCCAAATTACTCAGAAGTGTGGCTGACTGATAATGAATGACAGAAAGCTGTGAGGCACAGTGACAGAGGTGAAGCAGACATGTTGCTACGATATTGGGTAACAGCAGGAGTGCTCTTCCTGTGTTTATCAGACTGCGTCAGCTTGTTAAAGTGGGTGTGTTGATGCAAGTTTTCTGAACAATTCTTGACTTTAAGATATTTGTGGTTTTGTGTGTGGCTTTAAAATGTTTACTGTTCATCATTGATTTTAAAAGCCTAGCCTGTAAAACTGGGCTAACAAGAGTTTAGAGAGACATCAATGAAATGTGAAACAGAGCTGATCAAAAAAAGTGCCAAGAGTTGTTACATTTTCACATCAGTGGCTCAGTGGTACTGTAGTATCTAATCAGATCAGTTTGCAAACAAATCCAAGATAAGTAAGCCGAGAGTGATTTTTTTAAAATCTCCAAATATTGGCTGACTTTGACCAGCCAGTGGAGGATGAAGATATTCCTTCTCACTTGAGACCAAGGAAAGGTTGGGCGTTGATGATAATAAAGTTTTCATCACATTGTCTAATGGTTTTAGGGAAGTGATCATCTCCCATGTGTTTTTCTCTAGCTCAAGCTTCTTAGGTCATGTTCTTGACCTCCTGCACCTCAGTTTAATTCGTGGTGAGCTGTAATTATTTTTCTGCCAAAAAGATCCACCCACACAGGCTGTATGCCAGTTCCTGTTTCTTGTTTCTCTATGTGGTTTTCTTCCTTTAGCCTGGTTTCAGTGTTTCTGCAGTTTTTTTATTTGTGCTATCATTTTTATATGCCTGGGGATTGTTTGTCATTTGTCGGCTATTATCCACTCTGTCTCGCCTTATTGATCTGTGTCTAGCAATTAGTCTCTCAAAGAGCTCAATTAGTCACTACTGAAGCACAATTATGGCTGGGTCTTAAATGCTGGCCATGCTTGTATCTCATGAAAGAAATTTTAAAATGCAGTTGTAAAGGGGGCTTTTCCAAGCTTTATGACATATGAAACATGCATTTCCATAGCTGAATATTCCTGCCACAGGTCATTAGCATGTTGCTAGAGCTTGTAGCTTAGAAGACACCTCTTCATGTCAAGTCAGGAGATTCTTGTGTCCTCATTACCTGCCATAACAGTCATAACATGGTGATAGAGGTTGACTATGTCTTCCATGGCCATCCCATCCTGGAGTGGGACTTGAACCACGAGGCCTCTGCTTGATGCCAATCCTCTCGACTCTGAATAAGTTGGGCTGGGAAGTTCCCAATTCATAACATGCTTGGAACTATTCAGGAGATGTGACCATGAATGTCACTGATTCAGCACTCTTAATAACTGATTTGGAAAATATACGTCATCTGGTGAAGTACTTTCAGATGTCATTCAGGCACATTGTCAACTGTTTTCTGTGAGAGGCGCATTATGCTTTCTCAGTTTTTTCCTGTATTTTAACTACTTGGTGATGTAGCATTTAAAATGAGAAAACTGTCAAACTTCACACTGAGAATACCTCACCTTGATGAAATAAATTTTCAGTAGTTAGTTTAGCCCCTAGTCTTACTCAATTGAAATGCAAATTCTCTTTAAGGCACTGTTTATTAATTGCTAAACTGGTTCAGAGTCTTGATGCAGTTTTTCCCCTGTGCATACTTAATACCAAAGGAAACCATAAATTTAAGACAGTTGCAGTGATAATCACATTGTCAGTCTGTCTGCATAGTGAAGTACATGTGATGTGGTAGCACTGTCCCTTCAAGAAAGAACAAAAACAGACAAAAGCTGTAACCTCAAACTTGATGTTTTGGCAAGTTTTAATAAAACCAAATAGGAAACACATTTTTCTCTCAATTCTCTTGGGCTGTTCCTTTTCTCTGGATTTCTGTTCACTAATGGTTGCTAGCCCCTTCACATTGGGAAGCTTTTCTTTGTACTTGTTCAGGTAATTAGCAAGGAGCGTGGTTATAGATTTCTTTGTTTCTCTTTATTCAGGATAAATTTATATGCGAACAGATGGTTGTACAATATCACATGCAATGATGGAACAGGGCTTGTGATCCAGAGGCAGCTAAAAATTGACAGACGAGTTCAAATTCAACAATGGCCACCAGGGAGTTAAAAGTCAATTCGCTAAGAAGTTGGATGTCAGCATTTAGCTAGATTGTTTAAAAGATCCCTAAATGACTTTTGTGGACAAAATGGAAAGGAAATAGTTGTCCTTACCCAATCCATTCTCTGTTTGATTCCTGATCCTTGGTATAGTAGTTCACTCTTAACTGCCTTATGCAATGGTCTTGCAAACTATTAGTTCTATTGCAGTGTGTCTTATATTTGCTGAAGGCAGTGGTTCTAAGGCTATATAAGAAATGTTGGCCTTACACTAGATAACAGTGACTATCTTGTGGAATCCTGACTCCATGTCGGTCAGTGTCAATGACCTTTTTTCTGATGAAACCTCTGTTATAAGGTCATTGACCTGAAACTTTAACTGTGTCTCCACAGATGCTCCCTGAGGTCCTCAAGTTTTTCCAGCTCTTTTTTGTTTTATCTTAGATTTCTCGTATCCACTGTGTTTTGCTTCTGTTCAGAGTTGAACTTTTAAACTGGATGCTTTTGCTGTGGATAATGGAAGTTTTCTGAAGCTAAGGTACAGCCAACCTTGTATTCGATGTGTTCAGAAATTGTTAAATTAAGATAACAAAGTAAATTATGACAATCTTTGTCCTTCAGTTCTTTTAAACTTTGACATTATGTTTGATCTGAAATGTTCCAATTGCTGCAGTAAGTGAAATTCTCATTACTTTAAGATCCGGAATTCATTTCCTCAAGTAAGCCTTTTGGTGTAGGTCACATTACAGTGTTTGCAATTACACAGAATAGAAATGTAATGTCGAGACATAGAGTCATAGAGATGTACAGCATGGAAACAGACACTTTGGTCCACCCCGTCCATGCCGACCATATATCCCAATCCAATCTAGTCCCACCTGCCCGCACCTGGCCCCTATCCCTTCCTATTCTTATACCCATCCAGATGCCTTTAAAATGTTGCAATAGCCTCCACCAATTCCTCTGGCAGCTCATTCCATCACGTACCACCCTCTGAGTGAAAACGTTGCCCCTTAGATCTCTTTTATATCTTTCCCTCTCACCCTAAACCTCTGCCCACTAGTTCTGGACTCCCCCACCCCAGGGAAAAGACTTTGTCTATTTATCCTATCCATGTCCCTCCACAACATGACCTCCCAACTCCTGTACTCAATACTCTGACCAATAAAGGAAAGCATACCAAACGCTGCCTTCACTATCCTATCTACCTGCGACTCCACTTTCAACTATGAACCTGCACTCCAGGGTCTCTCTGTTTAGCAACACTCCCTAGGACCTCATCATTAAGTGTATAAGTCCTGCTAAGATTTGCTTTCCCAAAATGCAGCACCTTATATTTATCTGACTTAAACTCCATCCACCACTTCTCAGCTCATTTGCCCATCTGATCAAGATCCTGTTGTAATCTGAGGTAACCCTCTTCGTTGTCCACTACACCTCCAATTTTGGTGTAATCTCCAAACTTTCTAACTGTACCTCAAGCTCACATCCAAATCATTTATATAAACGATGAAAATAGTGGACTCTGCACCGATCCTTGTGGCACTCCACTGGTCACAGGCTTCCAGTCTGAAAAACAACCCTCCACCACCACCCACTGTCTTCTCCCTTTCAGCCAGTTCTGTATCCAAATGGCTAGTTCTCCCTGTGTTCCATGAGATCTAACCTTGGTCACCAGTCTCCCAAGGGGAACCTTGTCGAATGCCTTACTGAAGTCCATATACATCACATCTACCGCTCTGCCCCCATCAATCCTCTATGTTACTTCTTCAAAAAAACTCAATCACGTTTGTGAGACTTGATTTCCCACACATAAAGCCATAAAGCCCTAATCAGTCCTTGCCTTTCCAAATACATGTACATCCTGTCCCTCAGGATTCCCCCCAACAACTTGCCCACCACTGATGGTCAAGCTGGAAGTTAAAATGACACTATTCCACCTTCAGAGCAGATGACAAGGTGGCCCTACCAACAGCGAGGGCCAACCTGACCCGGGCCATCACAGAGGCAAAGTGAGCACACGCACAGAGAATACACGGCCACTTTCAGGACAGGGGCAATATGTGGAGCGTGTGGAAGGGCATCCATGACATCACCAACCACAGAACAGCATCGCCTGCTTGTGCTGGTGATGCCTCTCTCCCAGATGAGCTGAACAACTTTTTATGCATGGTTTGAGGCAAGAAATAACGTGGCAGCAAGGAGGTCCACTCCCCCTCCCGACGACCAAGTGAGGAAAACCTGATGCAGAGTCAACCCATGTAAGGGGTCTCTGCTGGGCCAGGTGACATCCTGAGCAGAGTGGTCAGGGGATGCTCTGATGTACTGCTGTATGTTCTCACTTTCATCTCCAACATCTTCCTGAGCTGTGCCATAGTCCCAATGTGCTTTAAGTCAGCTACTATTACCTCCATGCTGAAGAAGTCTTTAATGTCCTGTCTCAACGACTACTGCCCTGTTGCGCTAACACGCATCATCACAAAGTGTTTTGAGAGACGCATGATGAGTCATATTAAGACCCTGCTGCCCTCCTCGCTGGACACCCTGCAGTTCATGTGTCGACCCAACTACTCAACTGATAATGCCATTTTCGCCACCCTCCATCTGGCCCTCACCCACCCGGAGAAAAAGGACACCTACATCAGATTACCATCCACAGGCTTCAGTTCTGCACTTAACACTGTCATTCCTCTGCACCTGTTTGGAAAGCTGGGTCTGCTGGGCCTAAATATCTCCCCTTGCAACTGGATCCTGGAGTTCCTGACTAGGAGAACTCAATTTATCCGGATTGGGAACAACATCTCCAACACCCCAGGGCTGTGTGCTCAGTTCACTGCTGTTCATTCTGCTGACACACAACTGTGCAACGATGCTGATGCTTTAGCTGTAGTGGGTCTCATCAGCATACAGAGAGGAGGTGCAGCGGCTAACGGACTGGTGCAGAGCCAGCAACCTGATTCTGATTGTGGTCAAGACAAAAGAGATGGTTGTTGACTTCAGGAGGGCACAGAGCAACCACTCTCTGCTGGACATCGGCTCCACCATGGAGATTGTGAAGAGCACCAAATTTCTTGGTGTTCACCTGGACCCTCAACACCAGCTCCGTTGCAAGAAAGCCCAGCAGCGTGTTGAATTTTCTGCGCAAGCTGAGGAAAGCCCAACTTTCACTCCCCATCCTCACCACATTCTACATGGGGTTCATTGAGGATACCCTGAGCTGCTGTATCACTGCTTGGTTTGGGAACTGCACCGTCTTGGACCGTAAGACCCTACAACGGATATTGAGAACAGCTCGTAAGAACATTGGGGCCTCTCCTTCCTCCATTACAGATATTTACACCACACACTGCATCTGAAAGGCGAATCGCATTGTGGAAGACCCCACACACCCCTCAGTCAAACTCTTCTCCCTCCTGCCATCTAGCAGGGGGTACCAGAGCATTCAGTCTCTCATGGCTAGACTGCAACAGTTTCTTCCCCCAAGCCATCTGGCTCCTTAACTCTGTATGATCGGACTCTTTCACATCTGAAATTCTTTGCACGACTTTGAATTGCTGCTAGAAAAATGTCCATTATTTATCATTCTTCTGTTACACTGTAACTTGTGTGTTTTCCACTTTGTAGGCTCTTTATGCCGTGTACGATTGTGTAGTTTGTGCTGTCCATGTAGCACCCTCTGTCCTGGGGGAATGCTGTCTCATTTTTACTGTAACAGTTGTATATGGTAGAAATGACAAATAAAAAGCTACTCTACTATGAAAAAGCTACTCAACATAGAATACCAGAATGTACAGCATAGATACAGCGCATTCAGTCCAACTCAACCATGGCAGTGCCCGGTTGAAATAACTCTATCAGCACAACCTCCTTGTTCTTTTCTCCTTTCTGTGTTTATCGAACTTTGCATAAATGCATCTGTGCTATTTGCCTCACCCACTCCATTGTGGTTGCAAGTTCCACATTCTACTTGCGTTCTGGGTACGTTAATTCCTCTGAATTTCCTGTTGAAATAATTGGTTACTAGCTTGTCTTTGTGGTCACTGGTTTTTGGATTCTCCAATATAGCTGAGAGTTGATGTTCATCAAATCAATACTAAGATACTGTTGCTGACTGCCCAGATACTTTTAAAACACAAGAACTAGATATGGGGGGAGCTAATTCAGCTCTGCCATTTGGTACCATCATGGCTGATCTCACTTGGCCTCAACTCTACTTTCCTCCTAGCCCACCATAACCCTTCAAACCATTGCTAATTAAAAGTCTATCTCCTCCTTAAATTGACTCAATGTCCCAGCAGCCTCTGCACTCTGGGATAGTGAATTCCACAGATTTGTGACCTTTTGAGAGAAGTAACTTCTCCTCCTCTCTGTTTAAATCTGCTCCTGTGACTGTGACCTCTGGTTCTAGCAATTTTTTTCCCCCAAATCTTGTATTCAGTTGGGCTGGAGAAATGAGAAGATCGGTGTGGGAATAGTGGCGATGTGAGATTACATTTGAGGTAGTGTGCACAAAAATGGGGTGTTCAGACACACGATCACACAATCTTTATGGTGGTGAAAGAGACCTGTTGAGTCTGCAATGGCTCTCTAAATGCTTCACATAGAACATTACAACGCAGTACAGACCCTTCGACCCTCGATGTTGCGCCGACCTGTGAAACTAATCTAAAGCCCATCTAACCTACACTATTCCATTCTTGTCCATATTCCTATCCAATGACCATTTAAATGCCCTTAAATTTGGCGAGTCTATTACTGTTGCAGGCAGTGCATTCCATGCCCCTACTACTCTGAGTGAAAAATTGCTCTATGGTTTCCTTCATATCCAGAAAAATTTGTAAGGTGGAAGGAGTTACAGGTAAATTTATTTATGACCTGGATGGCGTATTTGGAGCCATTGAGAACAGTGTAAAAATTGATTTATCTATTGTTTTACATAGGAATACGCTGGGAAGACCCTAGAAAAGTTGGGGTGGTTGAAGATTGGACTGGGTTAGCAACAATTATTACTTCTTACAGTTGAATCTGTTATCTTCAGAGATGTTATATGCACGGTCCAGAAATTACTGTTTTTTGTGTTTGTGCTTCGTTGCCTGTTTTGAGGGTAGTCGTTAACTATGGGTTAGACCAAGATCCAACATAGTCTGAATTGTGCTCTCGTTTAAAATGTGACCCCTATTTAAAACCTCTGACTGAAATGGCAGCTATTTTCATTTTTCCCTTGTTTTAAAAACATTTTCATATAATATAAAACAATGTACAGGAGATCCTGGGTTTCTGAAATTAAGACAGAATCCCGCTGGAAATTCTCAGCAGGTTGACACTACATATTGAGAGGAAAATTCATGCCAGCTCAGAGGTCTCAGATACATGAACCAAATCAGCCTTTCTATTCTGTAATCACAACTCAGTAAAATTAATACCTTCAAGGGGCCTCAAAATTGACCTCCATTGGTTTCTAATCAGACTTGTGAATAATTAAGGAGGAGAAAGTGAGGGCTGCAGATGCTGGAGATCAGAGCTGAAAATGTGTTGCTGGAAAAGCACAGCAGGTCAGGCAGCATCCAAGGAACAGGAGAATCGACGTTTCGGGCATAAG
>NW_025214731.1:14702-18153 GCF_004010195.1 Chiloscyllium plagiosum | reverse complement strand
CCTGTTCCTTGGATGCTGCCTGACCTGCTGCGCTTTTCCAGCAACACATTTTCAGTTGTGAATAATTAATCCCAGATTCTGCCAATAAGCAATTCAGGTATCAGTCTGTATCTTTAAGAAAAAGATTTAAGCAATTTATTAACAATATAATAACTTTAGAGTAACATTAAACAACCGAGTCTAAAATCTAATTGATCAATGTTTTAAACCCAAATGCCTTTGTTTTCCACCTCATCTCACAGAAGACAGACAAACGCAGTAAAAGATGCACAAAAGCAAGTAACAAAACTGACCAGATTATTAAGTGGTTTTCTTGTTGGCTTGTTCCACAGGAGTAAATGATGGTTTCTCTGTTGATTTTTCTGACGATGCTGATCAGGGTCAATTTTGCAGTTCTCTCCAAAAAAGGCAGTAATAATTATAACTTGGTTTTCTCTTCTCTGAGCTTTGAAGAACTGTTCATGAGAGGTTAGACAGGGAGCCATGCTGTCTCCATGCTGTAATATCAGCAGTCAGATTCATTCTCACAGAAAATACAGTCTAAAACCCAATTCCAACTCTGACCTGTCTCTGACTTACTGACCATCTCCTCCTTGAGGTCCCAGTTCCCATTCAACATTTGCCATATGCTTGAAAATAAGGTCATTTCCGGACTTGCTGCAGCTAATCCCAGGTAATGACCTCATTAATAGCCAACTTTTGCTGTCTGTTTAAACATTATGCTCTTCTGTGGTGATGAAGCATCTACAGAAATCTTTGATCAAGAACCAGTGTGCGGTTTACTTCCAGGCCTAGTCTCGTGAATAAATAAAAGCTTTTTGTCTTTTTGATTGCCAGTAACAGCTTGTGTTAAAAGTCATCTTTATCTCACAGTTCCCAGTTCATAGCTCCGAACCAAAATTGATGAAAAGAATAAAACAAAACTGAGCAAAAATCATCAAGAACTTTGGCATCTGAAACCTGAACTTTATTTTTAATTTATTTCTTTTGCAGCATAAACCCTTTGGGTAACAAATATAACCCTTTTGTTTTAAGGCTAGGTTACAGATCTATTAGTTGGTGATTCCCTTGCATTCACACCTTCCAGCAATTCCTGATGAGGCCCTAAACCTAAGCACTTTTTGCTTTCCTGCAGTTACCCGCCAGTGATGATGAGAGCATGCTACAGATCCTCAACAAGTCTGCACTTCCCAAAAGCATGCCTAGGCTAGACCTGTTACAGCTGAAAGCAGGGTGGCAAAACTTGTTGGATCACTGTCTTGAGATCTGATCTTGTAAGGTCTGGAAATGTTATTGTATTAAACCTATTTAGTTTAGTCTCCTGTTGTTGAGTATCTCTACTCATGGTTTCGGCCAGCAGCTGTTGTGCAAAAAATACTGAGAAACGGGAGGACACCTGTGAGCAGACGACATGAGCGGGGGGGGAGGGAAAAAAAAAACAAGGAGTGGGGAAGCTCTGATATCATCAGTGAATAATAATGAGTGAATAATAATGAATAATAATCATTGACTTTGTCCTGATACTAAATGACACAGGTAACACTCACTTTTCGCTTGTGAGCTATTAAGGACACAATAACTCAATAATATTTGTGTATTGCATCACCATCCTTCCTGCCACTTGTAGAAATCAAATGATTCACTGATAGTCACTCTGTAAGCCGAGGCATTGGGAGGGTCAGTTAGGACAGTTGGCTCAAGAATAGTGCAAAATGATGCTAACGACAGTTCCTGAAAGTGGAATAGTGGTGTCAACTGTTTGTATGAATATTGGAAAGATATTAATCCTGTCAAAGAGACTAAAAGCAGGCTGTATTGTATGACACATTGTATATCAATTGGTGCAGGTCTATGCTTTTTTGAAAAAGAAAATTGACGTCTTTCTAAAACTAATGAAAATGCTTATCTTTCAGTGTCAACACAATTTATTGCATCAAAAGCATGGGGGTTTTGGATGAGAAATTGATTAAAACTAACCAACTAAAACTGTGACATGCATTTTTTATTGGAAAACGCACACAATTACCTGAAGACTAACTTCTTGGATTTTAAATGTCACCATCTGAGTTGAACTGTGATGTTAGTGTTAAGCCAAATATTTTATAGTGCCCAGAGGCTGAACATGTAAATGCCAGTTGCTAGTTTGATGTTTCAGCTTGCTTTCTACTGAAAGATTATTTATTAGGCAATCAATTGTGAATATTTGGCATGCTAATTGAACATGTTTGGCTCTTGTAAGAAACTAATCAAATATGGTGTTTGTCCATGAGACAGACAGCAAACCTTTAATGAGAAGTGAAACTCCTTCTTTTAAGTAAGGAAAATCAGGCTTATTAGGCTAAAAAGATAAAGAAATAAATATATATTGAGAATGTATGTTTCCTTGCATGGAAACAATGTAAGAAAACTGTTTTTTTGCAAAAGTCATCTGCATGAAAGATGAGTGTTTCTGCCACAACAAAGTGGTTCAGAATAGCACCCTTTACAAAACCTATTGAAGGAATATGTATGTTGCAGTAACTATCTGCCAACACAGATAATGATCACTGACTCATAACTGACATCTCCTTGACAAGGCAAGCCTCCCTCCATTATTGCAATCTATGTTTAGAAAGTTCTTTTAAATATAGTGTTTTGTTCTGAAATTTTCCATTTGAACAGTTTGGACTTAACGGCAGTTTTTCTTTTGTCCTCTAATAGATTTGAAATCTAAATGAGAAAAGTTGGGTAAAATTATTTAGATTATTCCACTCTGGGGATGTATGTATATTGAGTTCTCCCACCCTCTTGCAGCTGCTGTTTTAATACAAACCAGCTGCTAAAACTGATGTAAAGGAGGCAAATCAATTCTGTACAATTACTTATGGTGCTTGCAGCAAACTAAATGTGTCTAAAATATGCTATTAGTTATTTTAATCATTTGGTTCAATATTTGTTTTAATGTAGAGCAAGGTCTATAACATAATTTGGGGATTTGGGCTCTTAAAGCACAGACAAATAGATTTGTAGTTTGAATTCTGTGAATGTGGCTTTACATTAAGGTCCAAGTCATCTTTAATAGTTGAAAATAACATTTCCAGGAAATATGTGACTTAAGCAGACTGACAATGCAATCAACCTGGGGAAATAATTGCCGAAGTGTTTACTAAGTTGGCTTTTTATGACCTCCGAGAGAAAGAGGCCGAGTCAGAAGCAGGTTCAGGTTAGAGGGAGAAAGGGCTCCATTCCAATTGAAGACCTCTTTAGTTTCAGCAGTCTCTGGGTCATCAGATTTGGAAAGAAGTCCCATGTTATTTTAACAGTCCATGGGATTTCTGTTGTGACCTGTTCAAAAATATTCCGGTGTGATTTGAGGTTGGTGATTTAAAACAGTCAACATGGGAAACACAAAGATCTAATATACTCTGGCTTAAATGTGCACAGAACGTGGGTGGCACGGTGGCACAGTGGC